>NC_088929.1:21810000-22005000 GCF_038396675.1 Hydra vulgaris
AGCGTCATTGTCAAACCATAATGGGCCCCCACTTTGATCACTATCAGACGAGTCATAATTACCATCGGAAAATTTTTTAAACCAATGTTGGCACTTATTGACTTTCAATATGTCTCCATACACATCACAAATTTTCTTTGTTGCAACTGTTGCATTAACACCCAACCAAAAAATGAAGCAGCATGCAATGACACAAATTTTCTTCAGTTGAACGAATTAAAATATTAAATAATAAAACACATGTTTATGCATTCATGGTCTGAGCTAGAATGAGGCAAATATACCACGTTAAAAATAATTGATTACTTATGGGTACCCCTGATATATATTTATATATATATATATATATATATATATATATATATATATATATATATATATATTTATATTTATATATATATGTATAGGTTCTTCAAAAGTATTACCCGGGTAATTATTTTGGATTTGATAGAGACAATCGACCTGTTTTTTATGATGCAATTGGTCAATGTGATTTCTTTGGTGAGTTTGTTGTTGTTAAGTTTGATGATATGAATTTTTTTTACAAATTTTTTACACAAAATCTAAATAAATATCATTTTCTTAAGGGATTCTTCATGCTGTTAAAACAGATGAAATTATAGAATACAGAAGAAACTTAGCAAAGGAAGGTTTAAGGCTAGCTAGTCAACGCAGTGAAGAAGTATAAAATGTTTTTATTTCAATTTTTTTTAAATACTCGTTACAGCTTATTGCATTTGAACTAATTTTTTTTTGTGATTATTTTGCTACTTTATTTATCTCAACAATCGACCAAAATCCTCAAGTTTTGTTTTAAATTAACATCAATATTTTTAATCCTTTTTTTAAAAATCTGTTGATCTATGAAAGCTTTAAAAAACTACTTTTACTGAAATGTTGTTATTTAAAGTTTTAAAACTTTTAAATGTGTAAATCAGTTATTATATTTGAATGCTGATGTTGCAAGGCATTTTACATATTATATTGTTTGTTGTACAAAGTTTAATTTCTGTGTAATAATATGTTCTTTTTTATAAATTTATTTAGCTTGGCTTTAAAGTTACCCAGATTACTGTTGTATTTGATTTGGATGGACTCAGCTTGAAAAGTTTATGGAAACCAGGTCAGTTTTCTTTCCAATTTAGCAAATAGTAAAATACAACAAAACAGGAAGAAAAAAGATATTTTAATGTAATTTAAATTGATTTTTAATCACGAATCATTGGATTGAACTTTTCCACTTTTTTCCTTATTGTATAATGTCAAATAAATTAACAAATCATTGGATGGAACTTCTTCACTTTTTTCCTTATTGTATAATGCATGTCAAATAAATTAACGAATCATCGGATGTCAAATAAATTAATGAATTGCTGCATGGAACTTTTTCACTTTTTTCTTTATTTTATAATGTATGTTAAATAAATTAATGAATCATTGTATATCAAATAAATTAACAAATCATTGGGTGGAACTTTTTTGACAATTTGATTGAACATAAAAATTGACACAAAAAAATAAAATTTACATCCACAACATGTTAGTATATATTAGTATTCCTTTTTTCTGGAAATTAATTAACAAAAAGAAAAAAGAAAACTAATGAAAATTAAATTTTTAAGTTTATTTTGAAAACATCAACAAAATTGTTTGTTTAATATCTCTATACTCTTGTTTAGAAGAAATCTTTAAACAAAATCTTATACAAACAATTTAACCTTTGTTGATGTTCTAATTAGAAGTAAGGAAATCTTATAAATTTACTTTTGTTGTTAACTCTTCAAAGAGGAGAGGTCAAGTTTTAAAAATCACAAAGGAAATAATTTGTTAATAAAAGCTTCAAAAAAAAAATTTAATTTCTTTTAGATTAGCTATAAATGAGTGTACATGGACTGCATATAATGTTTACAAATGGAAACCAGGATTAGGTATTAAAAAAAGTGTGTGTTAGAATTACACAAGAGTTACAGTAATGTGCAAAAGTAACCAGACAAGACCATTAATCAACAAAACTTTTAAATGAAAAGTCTTAGCTCTTTCAAATTTTCACTGGAATGTCAAAAATTGATTTCAAAAGTAAAAATAAATAAATTTTTACTAATTTAAAAAGGTCATTTTATTTAAATATGCGCAATATAATCACATCAATTGATGTAAAATATTGATATTAATTTTTTCTCATTCTTGTTTCAGAATTTCAAATAAATATTGTTTACATGTTGGTTTTCAACCTGAAATTTGTCAAATGTGGTCCCATAGATGCTCGATAGAATTAAGGACTTTGCCAAGGCCATTAGTTAAGTTTTTTTGGATTGAAAAAGTCTTTTACTAGAGTTGAAATGTGTTTTGGGTCATTGTTCTGTTGAAATATCCATCCTTAGAACATTTTGTCTTCAGTATGTGACAGCATAACATCCTTAATGTATCCTTGTACCTTTTTTTGCCATCAATCAAGTGGACCAACAAAATCTCTATTGAAGCAAACCCAAAGGTTTCCACCTTTCCTGGATGCATTACCGTAATTTTTGGTAGCTGGTATTTTGGGTCATTTGGACAATAAGTATATAAAATACCATCAGATCCAAATAACATAAACTTTGATTCATCACTAAAAAGTACTTTCAACCATTGCTCTTTTTCCTGGTTCAAATGTTCATTAGCAAGTTTCATGTGTGCTTTTCAATTCTTTATAGTTAAATATAATTCTTTATATTCTTGGTCCTATCATAATGGATGGTATGTTCTTATACTTAATGGCATAATGGACAAAAATATGCTCTAGGATATCAAGGATTTTCTGCTGTCACATGCTAAAAGCAAAATGCCTTGAAAATTTATATTTCAGCAGGACAATAACCCAAAGCATACTTCAACCCTAGTGAAAGACTTTTTCAAGTTCAATAAAAGTTTTTATTATTTTTTCATTTTATTTACTTATATGATATTTATTTAATTCTTTGAAAATTATGATTATATAAAGTTAAACTCCCTCAATTTGAAGGAGCTGTAAATTTTGGTCATAAAAACCAAAAACTTAAAAATTATTGCAAAAAATTTGAAATTTGTTGATGAATATAAATCTATAGAAATGGAGGGGGGGGGGAAGCATTTTTTTTGCTCTCAAGCTCTGATTGTTGCAATTTCTGCAAAGCATCCTTATTTGGCATGAACATGTAAATGTTTGGAGTTTTCTCCATGTCTGCAAGTTAGCTATTTCTAACATCAAAAAACGCTTTTGCTGCCTTTGTTAAAAAGAAAAATTTGTCTTTTCAGTTTTTGTTTACTGCACAATGTAGTGTATGTTTTGAGTGAACATTATTGTCAAAATATAATTAAAAATTATGTTGGATGGTAACAATCATTTAGAGCTTGGAAGGATAGCCCATTTATCAATTTAATTACAATGATAACACTATAAAAACTAGAAAATATTTCTTCCTTTGTAGCTGCATTATTGAATCTTTAAACCAAAAGAAGATTGAAAACAAATGAAAACTGTTTGTGTTAATTTTAAGATCATGTTTTTCGAAATTTTAAACCCTTATATTTCCCCCTTCAAGTTTAGTTTCTATAATGATTTCTTTTTTTTTATATATATTTTTCATTTAAAACAAAAACACACTTTTTTTAAAAAGTTAATGCCATCAATATTTTGGTCAAAAGTAAATTTTGCAATGGATTTATTGGTTCCATGAGAGGTCTGTAATAATAAATAAAATCTAACAAGACAAAGAACAAAAGATTGAATTAGTTACCACAGCAACCATATATTAGTTATCATATTTGTAAGATTGTAATGATTGGCAGAAAAAACTAAAAACTGAAATAAGTTTTTATTTCAGTTAAACCTGCTATTGTAAGTGTTCAATCACAAAGGAGAAATTATTATCAACTTCCTGTTCTACATGATCAAAATGTGATGACTTATTATCAAGACCGAAATAAATGAAGCCACTTTAGTGGTAACATTTTTACGATTCTTGTCAGAAAGTTAATTTTAGATAAGAAATATTAATTTTTATTGGTTTAGTAAGAAGTTCATGTTTTTTTATGTGTTGGTTACTTTATTCTAACAAACAAAAAGATTAATGTGTTAGTTATGTGCAACTTAGTAATTTACAGTAAAAATCCTTACAAGTTACATTTGATATGAAAATCCCAACTAGTTATGCTTGCTAAGAATATTGTTACTACTTATGTTTGATATGAAAATCTTTATGTAATAAGTTTGTTATAAAATCTTGTAAGTTATTAGAATATATTTTATATTTTTTAGGTGTTGTTCTTATCAACAAGGTATTTATATTTGTTTTGTTAATATAATAAGATTTTTGCCTTCATTACTTGTCCTTTTTTTTTATATTTTTAAGGTTTTTAATTTTTATAGATATCAAGTATGTATGTTAAAGAGTTCCCTGGTTACACAAATAAAGTAATATGTGTTAATGGTAAGAGTTTCAGTTGTAACTTAAATTTAAAATGCATATAAAAAACTTTTTTGTTCTAAATTTTATATTAATTTAGGTATAGCTATGGCCAAAAAGATCTGACTACTTATAATTATTATTTGTAGTTGCTCCAAAATTAGTGCTCCAAAAACTCTTATTTGTCCAGTTTTCCTTGAACATCAGTTCTTTGGAATTCACTTCCTTCATTTTGCTTTCCTGATTCATATAATTTGCAATATTTTAAGTTGTCTGTCAATCGTTATCTTGCTCTTTAAACTTCATCTTTTCTCTTCCAGTAACTTCCAACTCTATTAGTGGTTGCTTGCAGCCACAATTGTTGGAAGCGGAGATGTTGAAAAAAAAGTTGTAAATGCAAAAAAAATCAAGTCTGGGCAAACTATTGTTGAATGTTTAAATATCATTTAATAAATCAACTCAAAAGATGGCATAAATCCAGAAAAATTCTGTGGAAAATCAAGAAATACTACTCAAATACAGACAACATAATATGTTGTTTGTTGTGTAGCCAAACAGATTTCAAGCTCACAAGTTCTTACTTAACTGCCTTCAAGTGTGAATGTTAGTAGCCAAACAGTTTGAAGATGCCTTGCCATAGAATTTTATGAAGTTTATCTTTGATGACACCATGCTGCATTAAAGCCATGCTTTTCTCAAAATTTAATTGGTGATTCTCCAAATATAGCAAAGAACACAAGGTTAAACTGTTAAAATGTGAGACATGTCCTTAGACAAAGTGCAATTCAAGCAGTTTGCAGTACACATATTCAATGTACTCCGGCCACCAAGTTCATACTTCAATGGTTTTTTTCTATAACTATTGGATGCTTAAATGATTTTGGCAATAACTCAGTTAATTGGCAATAACTCAGTTAAATCAGATTGTGTTGACCTGCCCTCAGAATAACTCATTAGTTAAATCAGATAGTGTTGACTTGTCCTCAGAATAACTCTTTAGTTAAATCAGATTATGTTGACCTCAGAATGCCTCAAGATAGTAAAATCAAAAGTAAATAGTTAAATATAAAAACTTAAATAATAATGTTGTAATTTTATTATGTTCATAATTAAAGTTTGTCATTTAATACAAAGTGTAGCCGTAAAAATATTGACTTTTAGAGCTTAAGTTAAACATTTGATACAAAAAAGGGAATTTTTAAAGCATGAACAAAGCTTAGTACTTCTTAATTTTACAAAAAAAATTCACTCGCAACAAGACAACCACTATTAAGTTAGGAGTTACTTAAAAACAATGTATTGTAATAAAGAGCAAAGAAATAGTTGACAGAAGACTTGAAAAGTTGTAGGTTGTATGAGTCAGGAAAGCGCAAAGTTTTCCTGACTTCTACAACCTACAACTTTTCAAGTTAGAAGGGAGAGATAGTTCCAAAGCATTGATGTGTCAGGAAAGAAACTAGATTAATAAAAGTTTTTTAAACACAAAAGGGTAGATACAGTAAAAGAATCCAACTTTGCTGAATGACAAGTCAAAAAAAAAAAAGTTTTGGTTGATGAAACTAGAGATGATGGAGCTCATTTGAGCAGCAACCATGACAACCATGATAATATTGGTTTAAAAGAGAAAGAGATGCCACTCTAGAATAATGGAAGAACGGCTCAGGCTTGGCAGATAGAGCAGTTCCAGCTACATATACAATGTGTTTTTGGATCTTGACTAAAAGTAAAAAAGCATGATTAAAAAAACCAGCATTTCAAATATGATAACAGTATTCTATACAGTGACAGATTTGTAGAGCTAGAGAATCGAATCAGGAGTAAGAAAAATGGCTTAATAAAGAGAAACAACTTTAGTAGATGCTAACTTTGCAATGGGTTGTATGAGAGGTCAGTAATGAATGATAATTCATTACAGGTTACAATAAAAATCGACAATATTAAAATAGTTGTTTGCTGTAAATAAATGAGTTATTATGGAGTTAAAATTTACCAACCATTCCAAGCCAAAAACTGTTACAGAAGAGAGGTCAGATTCAAGATTGGCTATCAAATCCAACAAACAAAAAACTTTATGTCAAGTAGTATAAAGTTGAGTCAACAAATAGAAACACTTTAGATGTAAAATTGTCTGGAAGATCATTAATGTAGATAACAAACAATACAGGATAAAAGTTGAAGGATAAAACTTTGAGGTATCCCAGAAGTTACTGGAAATTAAAAAGAGCGTTTGTCCTCCGGGATGACTTTAAAACTGTGGTTAGAAAGAAATAACTTAGTAATCTCAAAAACTTTCCCCGATACACCATATGAAGCTTTTGATATGTCAAGAACAAATAATAAAAACTTCCATATCTATCTGGATCCGGGAGTTATATCTATCCATATCTATCTGGATCTTCCATATCTATCTGGATCCAGTAGAATATATGTAGGAGGCGCATTTATCACCAGAGAGACAAAAGATATTAGCCCAAGGACACAAAAAAATCAACAAAAAAAATCCCAGTCAGCTTTGGAGTAGTAGTACGTAGTGCAATGATAGGGTGAGTCTAAAGATAAAATACGAAATAAAAGATTTATAAAGATTACTGCATGGTTGGAACCCTCTAATTATTCCATATATAAACTATTCCATGTGTATAACTTAATAGACCTTAATGTATATTCCATGTGTATAAAACTATTCCATGTGTATATAACTTAATAGACCTTAATTGACCTTTATCTGTATATACCTTAATAGACTTTATTGTGTTTATACACAGTATTGGTGACTATTAGAGTCTTTGTAAATCAAAGGATTGCTATCAACACTGAGGTCTAAAAATGAAACAGCCAAACTCAAATCACAAAGAGCAAGTAGGTCTGGTAAATTTTGCAAGAGGTAAAATTCAACTGATAAAAAGATATATCAAAGTTAATAAATACTTGTAAAAGAAAAATTGAAACAGTTTGCTGGTAGTAGTTTTTTATGTTTAGTTTTTTTAGGTACTTTGATTGTGTTTTAAGTAAAAAGGACTTGACTCAATCATAGATAAAGTATGGCACCCCAAACAATTATCCTGTTGCCTCAATTCAATGTATACCAAGAGAATTAACAAGGACATCACATATAACTGACACATCATGTACAACTTGGCACTGTTAATATTCTGATATTTTACAGCTGTTGATGGTATTAGCCACTCTGAGAGCTACCACAGAATTCAGGAAACCAGCCTTAGAACCATTAAATTGAGTTTTAGAACTGTTCCCTCATTAGAAGATAACAGGAAGAGTTTCATAGCCACTATCAAGAAGACACAAGCAAAAATCTATGAGTGGAGTCATGAAGATCCAGCATTCATCATCCTAGGAAGGAAAAAATGTAATACAGATTTATATTTATGCCAGCTTAGTAGATGAAAAAGGGGTGCGAGGTTTGTCAATAGATTTATTCTGCTTAGTTTTAAAACCTTTGCCAAAGAGGCCTTCTAAAAGACAGTAGCTGAATGCAGTTAACATCTGCCTGAGATTACTGTTTTTGTTGAGACACCATCTCTAGTCTTTACTCAACCAAAAAAAAAAATGAGAATGCGACATTTGGTTGAGAAATAAAATTTTTTTATTTTTATCTGTTTACATTTGAACTGTGAAACTTTTATATGTTTTCATTAGAGTTGTAAAATTTACTGAGATTCTAATGGGAATCTTTTTATTTTTAATTTACAAAATAAAATTATCTTTTACTGCTTTATAACAAAGTGAGTTAGTGAGGTAATACAAAATCAAGTGATGCTATGATCAGGATTATAAATTACAAAATTTAAACAAACTTACTATCAATGAAATCTTTCTAAACTTGTTATTTAAACATAGACATGCTATTTAAACATGTCAGCTATTTAAACACTATATACTTTTCCCTATTTACTTTGTTCTGATCATGTCTTATCTAGCTTTCTAGATGGACATGTGCAAGATGGGGATGTGGAAAATGGAGATGTGGAAGATAGATGTAATTTTAAGAAGAAAAAAAAAGAACTATGCTACCGAAACCGATTATATCTCAAACTTATCAGAGTATCAGTTGATTATTTCTCCAGTATTTTGAGAAGAATGGTCTGGTAAAATAATTACCAAACAACTGCCCAGAAACATCTACATTTGATGTATCATAAAATACCTCACTCAGTCAACTTATCTTTATCAATAAAGTATGTTCAAGTTTCATTTTGTCCACGAAAGTTATTAAAGTAAACTTAAGATAATTTGAACCCTCCAAAACTAAGGCTGCCATTAACTTGAAGTATTTTTAAATTCCCATTGAACTCAATTTCTTATAAAAATCACTTGGTAACTCAAACATTCGCTTAAAAGTCTCCATCTTGACCCATTTTCTTTGTCCCTTAGAGATTTGAGTTACCAGGAGTTTACTGTTGTTTCTTTGTGAAAAATACTTGTCTGTGAAGAAAACTTGTTTGTGGAGAAAACTAAATGTTTTAGAGATATAGGGGGAGGAATTTAAAAAGATTTTAATGTAAAATTTAAATAAATTGTCTTCAATTTTAAGGTATAATATAAGAATAATATATTATTAATGAAACTAAATGTCATATAAAATAAATTATTTTGATTTAAATTATAGCTTGCGGGCAAGCATGCAAAGAAAGGCATGCAAGCATCCAAAGAAAGACATGTTCTATTTATGTTTATCAAATACTTATTACATTAAGTAAATTTTGGTATAAAGATTGAAATTGAATGATATTCAAAACATTTTTTTAAGTACTGATATAATTTATTTTTAGTTCCATCTATTTTTCCAGTTGCATATACTGTTGTAAAACCATTTTTATCCACTGATATCAAAAATCAAATAATAATTCTTAAAGGTCAGTTCAATTTTTTTAGAAACTTTTATTTTAGACTTGATGCTTTATATAGTTTCTCAAATATTTTAGACTTGATGATATTTTTTTTTATTGAAACTTATTTTAAACTTGATAATGAATATTGTTTTAGGTGTGGCTATTAGGAATATTAGCCACATAAATCAAAAATATAATCTATCGGTAAAGTAATCTAATTTTAAAAACTTAATATTGTTTGAAAGTGCATATATGTTAAATCTAAAACGGCTTTTTATATGTGTTATATGGCGTAATATTATCATATATGTTAAATACTCTAATAGTAACAGGTTTAGGTTGTATTGTTTGTGTAAACAAAAAATTATTTCATTGTTTCATTATTTCATCTGTTTCTTAAACAGATAAAGCATCTGTTGTTTTAAAAAGAGAGTTTAAACATTTTAAAAAATTTTTACAAAAAATTATTTTTGTTTTTTAAAGTATTCTAAAATTTTAGAATTAAAATTTTGAATATGTAGCCAAAAGTTTAACGAAAGAAAATTTCAGTGAAGTTTACTTTTATCTATGAACTTTAGTAAATCTATGTTGTGCAGTTCACCTATTTCAAGTATACATTTATATTTTAAGATCCAGAGTTAATTGTTTTACAAAAAGGTGATATAAACCAAACAACTGTCAAAGTTGATATAAAAAAAAATCGTATATAGTTATTGTCTTAAAAGGTATTGTCTTAAATGTTACCTTGGCAATTTTCCTAAAGGTGTAGTGTTATTGTATATTATGAGACTCTCAAATTGAAGTTTTACAATATTTTCATAATGGAATGAATCTCATAATAGATTTAAAATTTTTGAATTCAATATTGCTTATGGTGACAAAATAAAAATAATAAAAAAATCCTTTACCAGTATTATTTTATCCAAATTAATTCAAAAATAAACAATAGACTAATTTGAACATAAATATTTTATTTATATGTACTCAGTCTGTTGTATAAAATATTGATTTACAAATTTATGCTAGATACTATGTATATATATTTACATTGAATTATATTGAAAAAGAATCTATTTGTAATTATTTATTGTTGTATATAAATAATAAACTCAATTTTAATGCTTTTTTTGTGTTGATACATATTTTTTTCAATAAGTTTTTGTGTTTTTTATTATCGGCTTATGAAAATTCCACAAACAATAACTATTTGATTGAGAGAACCAATCATATTTAGCAGAATAACACAATCAAATATATGAAAACATATAAGTCTTTGAATCATTCTAATGATATAAATGCGTTTACTTGCAATTTGTTGACTTTGTATAACCTCGGTTTTAGTGCATTATAACTTTAAAAAATGGTGGATTAAGCAGTTTAACTCCTTGTGGACTTAAAAAATCTTGTACTGTAAGCCCTCTGTCTGCCATAAATTCTTCTCCTTATTTGTATAAATCTTGAGAATAGATATAAAAGTACCACCTTGAGCAGTGCCAACTAAAACCTTTATAGTAGTGTGACTTTTATTATCAGAGTTTATGCATTAATAATGAATGAGGTACTTTTATATCTACACAATCAATGATACTTAACATTGGGAAATTTTTGACTGAAGCATTAATTTATATCTAGTTTGATAAAGGACATAAGTTTAGGCTGAACAGCTTTATCTATATAAAACTCAACCAAGTTATAATAATATTACTCATGAGTTCTTTACAGGAAAAAGAAATGTTACATGAATAATATAAATAACAGAATTCAAATTTCTACTACTTTCATTCACTTTCACTTTCATTCACTTTCATTCTCTTGTATATGCTTGCTATTCTATAAAATAATGTTTTCTCCATTTTCTCTGGAATCAAGAAGTATAAAAACTGCACTAAATATTTTTCTATTGGAAATTCTGTGTAATGTCAATAAATTTATTGCCTTCATTTGCCATTGTTGCTTTTTTTTTTTTTTTTTTTTTTTTTATTTTGAAACTGTTTTATTTCTAAATTGTTGTTGATAAACAACGATTTTTAAATTTCTGATATGTTGTTGATTGGTTCCCTATTTAAGCAACTACTTGTTTTTAGGATCAACATAGCCACTCCGCACTTTTTTTGGGTGGAGGAAATTGTCTAAAAGCCAATGGTTTCCTTTCTTTTCCACCAGCTTTAAAGTTGTTTCTGCTACAAAGAAATAATTTAGCACCTTTTCATAAAGAGCATTTAGTAAATTCAGCAGCTTTTTAACATCCTCTGGCTTAAAATACAAGTATGAATGATATAATGAGCCAGTAACATTAAAACCATCTAAACCGTTTTTTCACTTTCTCAAATTGCGCTAAGGAGAAACTTCATTTTTATATTTAGGGAAATAAAAAATTCAACCTTTAGTTTTCTGCATTCAATATTATAACACCGATTGCAGCAGTTAAAGACAGCACAATATTTTTTTGAAGATTTTTTTATACATATTTTTTATTAGAAGCCATTTGGTTTGTTTATCAACGGTACAACTTAGGCCTTGTTTTGAGTTTTTCAGGCATTTATTTATGAAAAGGTCTATATTATCATATATGTTAAATACCCTAACAATAACATACTATTAGAATAACTTACAAGAAAATAACCTAATAAAATAAAATACAATCATCACACTTGTTCTAGTTTTAATTCAACATGTTCAAGTTTAATGTTTAAGTTTTAACAGCAGAAACAGGTAACCCCTCTTTCTGTTGTTGTATTAAAACTTGGGGCTTCTAAATTAAGTTGATGTGTTAAAGTTTGGAGCTTGTAAATTAAGCTGTTGTGTTAAGGTATGATGTGGCACATTAAGACACATCCATGTAATACATTTTTAAAGTTGTTTCTTGTATTTTGTAGTATAATTTAAAGTTTCGTAAATTTATATTGAAAAAAAGTAAATTAAATAAATTAGACAAAAATCTAAAAATTATAATAAGAAAAATATTCCAGATTTTTTGTTTAACTGTTAAAAAAAAAAACATTCAGCTTTCTTTGTTATTTTATTTTATAAAAGCTAATTGGCGTGTTGAAATTCAGAACCATATTCACCCTGATAACTTACCTGAATATTATGGTGGTACCTGTCGTGATAAGAATGATTCACCAAAATGTGAACAGTTGGTAAGACAATTTTATTTTATTGTTAATTTTTTTTTAATCTCTTGATGCTTCTTTTTTTAACCATTTAAAAAACAACTTTTAAAACATTTATTCGTTTTTCAACAAAACTTTACTCTGTTTTCAACAAAACATTACTCAGTGTGACCATCAGTCCTTGAAAATATCCTGGAATTTGATAGGACATAGAAAAGTCTTTGGAAAAACACTCTTTTAGCAATAATTTCTGTAAATCCTGAAACTTTTTTCTGAAATAGTTCGGTATTTTGCATGTTTTACTTTTACGAAGTTATTATTAATTTTGCGTAGATTTATACTGAATTTGTTAATTATGCATTCACTGCAAAATAAAAAATAATGTAAAAAAATAAATAATGCAAAAAAAATAATAATGTTACTGTCAATATTGTTAAATCTGCTAATTATTTAGTTATTTTTCATTACCATATTTTTTCATAAATCAACATTTTTTTTTCTTGTCGAGAAAAGATCAATATATCGTTGAAAAACCTAAAACTTTTCTTGAAAAGCCCTGGAAATATCCTGAATTTTTTTTTTAGATATTGGCTAGCCACCCTGTTACTCTTTTTTCAACAAAACTTTACTCTGTTTCTAACAAAAGATTACCATATTTCCAACAAAACCTTACTCTGCTTTCAACAAAACTTTACTCTGTTCAATAAATTTATACTTTTATTTGGAATTTTTTTGCTTACTCTTTTGTTGTTTTTTAGATTGTTTTTAACAAACTCGTGTTTACTTTGTATTTCCTTGATTTTTATTGTTTCACTTAGTAAACATAAGTTATATTTAGTTGCTTAAAAATAATTATATAAAAAACGCAATTCTTTTAGATTTGTTACGGAGGGAAAGTACCAAACATATATTTCAACATAGAAAATACAGAGTTTGAAGATTTTCAATCAACTACTCTTACCAGAAAATCTAAGTTAACTCTAAAAAAAGAAATAAAATTTCCTGGGACTTTTCTTCATTGGCAATTTATGACTGAAAATGGGGATATTTTATTTGGAATAAATTATTTGGGTTTAGAAGGTGATTTGCAAAACTTTGTAGCTCATTCTCGCAAAGACTCTAATTTAGTTATGGAGGAAGGTGTGACTTTATGCGAGGAAGTAGGAGAATATGAAATAGTGTTTGAAAACGATAGTTGGTTGCACAACAAGCAACTATTTTACAACATATATACATCTGAACATGAGAAATGTCTTAAAAAATAAATTGTTATAAGTAAAATTTTCAATTTTTTTTTTTCCACGAAAAATATTTTTTAAATTATATAATATATAAAGTTTTGATGTAAATATTTTTTATAGATTTTACATATTTTTTTATAAGAAAAAATAATATATTTGTAATATTAATAAAATTAATGTAGTTGTGTTTATAGTTTAATTAAATAGATTGTGAGAAGTTTTTTAGGTTTTTGTAAAATTAGATCTTTAAAATAATTTTTTATTCGGAAATATTTGAACATTTGCAATATGCTGTTTTGATAGAATATTAAATTTTTATTAACTTTTTGGTCTTTCCAGTAAAATTGTATAAATTGTGAAAAAACATAAAGTGTTTTTATTCTTAAATACGATATCCACTATTTGATGTAAAATTAATACCAGTTTTTTCAGAAATATACAATAATACCGTTACTGTAATACCGATTTTTCTTTATTATTTAAATATGATGCAGAAATTCAAACAAAATCTTTAAAGTTACATTTATTTTTTTAAATGCAAAGCAAAAACATCAGAAATAATTACTTTTTATTTAGTAATAAAATTGATGAAAGAAATGTACAATTAAGGTGGTCCATTTTGAACTTTTCTAAAAATGCTAAATACCAAAAGTTTTGAATTTAGAACGACTTTTAGTTCCTCTACAAAACATTGGAAGTTAGAATAACGGATTGCGCAAATGTGGCGCAACCTTTTTATCCACTAATTGTTATTGTTTCTTAGTGGGGTTCACAGAATTTAATTATTAATCATTAAGTAATAATTACACAAAATTTGATTAATTTACGACTATTTGTACGTATAACAACTATTTGTACAAAATAGTTATTAAAATATTAAATATACAATTTATCACGTTACTGAAATGTTTTATTTTTTTTTGTTTGTTGAAAATTTATTTCAATTGATTTCTTTGAGTAAAAAAGCTTTAAAGATTTTTCTATGCTTATCCACAACTTGAGCAAGTTGTTTTATCTCTACTGAATCAAACATTTGCTTTTAATGTTTCCTATAGGCTTGATACCTCGCACTGCAAGTCCTGCTCTGATTGAATGTTTAGCCATTCTTGGGGTCTGTTTAATTTTAACAGGTGATAAAGCAACCATGACTTTTCGTCAATAAAAGACGACAAGTTTTTCTCTGTCAAGCCAAATAATAATCGGAGGCTTCGGTTGTAAGGAGTAAATACTTTAGGCTTTGGTAAGTTAATGAGTTTCTGACCCACCAGTCTTTTCTGCATAACTCACAGAGTCGTGGAACTAAGAAAAGACTGCTAGCTCCTCAGATAAGTATCCCAGGTATCGTTCAATGGATTTGATGGTTTCATCTGCATTTTCAATATAAGAAATTAAAGCAGCCGTTGCGCAGTGTTAGAGTTCTGGCTCCCAGAGGTTCGAGGTTCGACGCCAGCTCTAGCCCAACAAGCGACATTGATACGAAAGGAGGCGTGAACTTCTTGTTAAATGCTCTCCCGCGGTGCTCTGTGATAAGACCGTAAGTACTTCTGGGAGCACCTAAAATAACTACAAAAAAAGTGCAGGTTGTTAGCTGGAGCAGCAGTATTAGCAGATTGCAGTGTGTACTTTTCGTAAAAAAGGCAAATGTACTCGGTCATCCTCTTAACCTTTTTTGCTTCTTTATCATTAAATTTAAAAGTACGAAAGAGTGGGAATATTTTTGTATAATAAATTGCTTTGACATCTTGCATGATGTTTAGAACCGGCGTACCGAATGCGGAAGCCTCTTTAAATGTGCTCACCGAATAAGCACAACTAGTATTCGAAAGTCCTTACAAGGAAAAATGTTTCTCTCCAAGCATTCGATTGCCCATATATTTATTTAAGTGCTTGTTGAAATAAAAAGTTATTTTTATCATGAAGTCAGTCCCACACTCTAAACTCTTTTGTATTCTTGTTAAGGTTCTTTCTTAAACATTTCGAACAGTTGAACTCTTAGTGATTTTTTCGTATCACAAATAGCATTGGATGTTGCTTTTATAAATAGTTTTGACATATGGTGTTTACATTCAAGTAGAAGTAGAGAAACGACTAATTTGCTTCTTAATTAGAATATCAGCTCCACTATACACTCCACTGTTTGCAGCTATTATATCATTAACGAGTGCAACAACAAATGCTTTTAACTGCCACTTATCGACTAGGTTCATCACTGAACAACATTGCGTTTGACCAGTTCCGTCGGCAATTTTTGGAGTACCTAGCAATTAAGGGAATGACCCTGCATACACAGCAAGTCGCTCTTATTTTTTTCCAGTAACTATCTTGAAAGCTTTTCCATCCCAAGAATTTCCAAAAATTAAAGTGAAATCTAAACTTCTTTAATTAATTTATTTTTATTTAATTCTTCAATGCTGTTTGCTGATCTTGCTCAATAAACTTTTAAGTGTAATGTCTTTCCCAAAATAACTTGCTGTTGTATTTCACTAATACCGGGTCCATTGGCGACTTTAAATGTTTCAATTAAGGGTTTTTTCTCTTTCACTAAAAAAATTTTATTTCCTTCATCAGTAACATCTGAAAAATATTCGTCGCCCTCGTTGACTTTATTATCGTGAGTAACGGTTGAGTAAAATTCACTGTTTTTGAATTGCTATGTCTTAATATGAAACAATTAAGGAAAGTTTTGTTGGCTTTTTTAGAAATTTCCGATCAATAAGACACTTGACGTTACCAGAGCGTTTCAAACAGACTGTCCAGTTTCAATGTAAAAGATGTAGTCTTTTGTTTTACTTTTTTTTTCTTGTCTTCTATTTTCAGGAATTTTTTTATCGAGTTTAGAATATTTAAAAATTATTGGAACGAGAGTAATTAAACTGATTTATGTTACGCAACATCTGTGGTGTTTTAAAACAAATCTCTTGTGGGATAAGTGCAAGTAGTCGTAAAATCTCTTTCTATTAGATTAATATCTTTAGCGTAGTATGGGTTCCATATTTGAAATGCAAACTTTAAGTGTGATCGCACGAGTGATATGTGTAATAGTTTTATAGTATTCTTGTTGATATAGTTGAACGCGTGTTTTATCCCCAACTTCTAATTAATCCCAAATTCTAGTTAATCCCACTTCTAATTAATCCCAACTTCTAATTAATCCCAACTTACTATTAGCTTTGTTAACAATAGACTCAATATGATTTTCCCATTTTAAATCATTTGAAATATATACACCTAAGTCTCATTCTAACAATGTCTCTTTGAGATTTTTTCTTGAAGTTCTTAATTCTTTATTATTGCATTTTGTGTGTGTATTTATTTTTTGGTTTTTCATGATCTATGTGCATTATCTTGCATTTTTCATTGTTAAAGCTTATTAGCCATTTAGTCGACCATTCGAAGAGATAAGTCGTCTTGAAGGGAATTATTATGCACATTTTTTATCGTTTTTATTTATTTTTGCTATCACTTTTGTGTCATCTGCATATAATTTAGCTTTGTTATTTAAACCCTGTGTTAAGTCATTGATGAAAATTATAAAAAGTAAAGGACCAAAGACTAATCCGGATGCGCTACTCCACTTTTTACAGTTTCCAACATTTCGAAATGTATTCCAATACATTTTTCCCTAGAACTACTCTTTGTTTTCTTTTATTCAAAAATAACACCAATTAAGAAATAACCTCTTTGTACCAGTTCACTCCAATTTGAGAATTAATCTTTGATGCGCAGCCGAGTCGAAAGCTTTTGCGAAATCTAAAAAGGTAATATCACCACAGATACCTTTTTTTATTTAAGATCAGTAAGTATATCTAAGGTTTCTTGCAGATTTGTAATGCAGCTTTTTGTTTTTATTAAATCATGCTGGTCTTTGGTTATTAAATTGTTACCAACAAGGTGTTTCATTATTGTATCTCTGACAAAACTTTCTATTAGCTTGTATACTATTGAGGTTAAAGAGATTGGTCTGTTGTTGTCAGCCTTTAAGCGATCTCCTTATTTAAACAACGGTGTAATGTTTGCTTTGAGCCAAAGTTCTGGTAGTGTTCCCAATTCTAGCGATCAGTTGAAAATAACGCATAACGGTTTTCTAAGACTTTCTGCACAATTATTTAGGACTACTGGGTGAACTTTGTCACTTCCTGAAGATTTGTTTACATTAAGTTTAGATAATCTATTTATTATATCAGTTTCGTTGAACAAAGGAATCGGACAAATTGAATTTGTTACACTTTCACATAATGGAATAACTGTAAGATTTTCATCTGTAAATATGGAACAAAATAAACTGTTTAAATAGTTTGCTATAAACTGTACATCATTAGATAACTCGTTTTTATCGGTAGTAAGTGACCTTATGTGGTCCTTAATTTTAAGTTAACTATAAAGATAGAAAGTTTATGCCTTTTGATAAAGGCATAAATTTGTTTTGGATTTTGTTTTGATTCTACTGCAATTTTTGTATGCTTTTATGCTACTTTTAACTAGATTTTTTACTCTTTTATTTTTTTCTTTATATTCTTGATTTAGTTTTGCATTTTTAAAATCTGGTATTTTGTAACGATACCAAAGGTTTCTCTTCAGTCTTATTTCGTGCTTAAGTTGTGCATTCATCTATAAAGATCTTTTATTGTTTCTGAAATTTATTTTGTTCAATTTTTATTTAGGTATACATTCGTCGCAACTTTTTCATAAATATTAACAAAACTTAGATAACTCTGATTGACGTCTAAATTTTTGAATTCCTCGCTCCAATTAAGGTTATTCAAAAACTCTGTGAATTTTTTATAATTTTCTCTTCTAAATAGTAACTTTGTGGTTTCAATTGAATTTTCTGTATTCATTTGATCTTTTGGCATGGTGATGAAGTTAAAATTCAGAACTTGAAGACCTCTTTGGGTGTCACCTAAAAGCTCAGTGTGAACTAAACTTGATATTCGAATTGGGTTTGCTGTTAAAATTAGAATTTTAGCTGAAACGTTGATTTTATAACATGTTGCGTTAAGTAAGTTTCTTGAATACAATTGATAAATAAAGACTCTTTCGGTCCGATACTAACGCTTTGATACTCCATTTGCAATTTAAAAGATGGAAAATTAAAATCGCCACAAATCAATATATCGGTGTATTTTTTGTTCTTAATAAAATATTCATAACTTCTTTTGATAGAATTAGTTAAAAGACGACAGCTTCAAGTTTCAAGATCATTGTTTTCTGGTCTGTATATACAACCACATAAAATAAATTCACAACTTTAATAGAACACCATACTTGTTCAACTTATTTGTTATTGAGCACATTGTCTTTATTTCAAAAGCGCCTATTTTATCTGAAAAAAATATACAAACACAACCTCCTCTACTTTTCTCACTATCTCTTCTGTAAAGATTTTAACCTGGTATATTTGTTATTCATAGATTATTCCACCATGTTTCTGTTATAAAAATAAGTTCTGACATTTCAAGAATAAGTTCATTTAATTTGTCACTATCTAGCGATGTTGCATTTGCGTATAAACATTTTAAATAACTGCGTTTACTTGAAATACTCAAAAAATGAGTTGTCTATGTTTATGGTATTCAATTTACTTTAAGATTGAACCCTCTCACTGTTTATATTAAAAATTAAATTTACTTGAGCTGAATAATTGTTTGGTGGGTTAATTGGGTTTTTAACGTTTTTTCGTTGCTATCTTTTCATTTCTATCACTTTGTTCTTTCGGATACCATAATAAAAATCTTCTCTCTCTTTGTTTTTCTTCTTTACATTCTTTTCTCAATAACTTGGATTTATATCTTTCTGTTTCTGTTAAGTCTGGATTGATGACAACTTTTTCAACTTCTTTTGAGTCACGTAATTCTTTTGTTTTTTTTAATATTGAATTTCTTTCAAATTTATCTTTTAGTATAACTATAAACGGGGCTTGTTTGTCACTGTTTGATCTTAACTTTATAATACTTTGTATGCTTACTTTAACTTGTAATTTGTTAATAAGTTTTTCAATAGTCATTTTGTCGTCTACTTTAGCTTTGCTTTTGTCTTCATTGTCTAAAGCCTTTACTCCAAGTATTAAAATGTTATTTTCTCTTTCCGTTGCTTCGCCTGCAGCAGTGTTGATTATGAGCATTTGTACAGGACATTTCTTTACTATATATATATATATATATATATATATATATATATATATATATATATATATATATATATATATATATATATATATATATATATATATATATATATATATATATATCGATGGCATTATGCACAGAAGTGTTAAGTGCCACAGATGTGATTTTACAGGAGAGCAATTTGAAAGTAGTAGACTCGTGACATTTTAAACGATTAGTAGGCTCGTAACAATTTATCGTACACTATATATTATATGGAACCGAACCAAAAATTGATTATTATTATTCTTAACCGGAACCGGAACAGAACCAAATCCGGAACCGAGAATTGATAATATTTATTGTTTTTTAAAGTTAGTTTTAATTTAAACAAAATGTTAAATTAATAAAAATAACAAATAACAGAATCAAACAACTGGAAGATTTTCTCAGCAAAAAAGAAGTTCCTCCAAATTTTCTGGATGGATTCTGTTTCTTTCGTTTGAGAGAATATCTCCAGTTGTAGAAAACAATCTTTCAACATCTGTAGATGTTGGAGGTGGTGTGAGGTACTTTTTTGCCACCTTAGTCAACGCTAACTTGATTTTGGAATTTGTATTTTTTTCATAGCTTTTCCAAAACGGATAATCCAAAAATCATTCAACGCTTCTTTTATCATTTTGGAAGATTAACTTGCGTTTGGTCCTACTTGAGTTTGAGATAATTTTTGACATTTTATGAACAAAATAATTTGCGTTTTTTTCAAAATCGTTAGATAGAATTTGAGTTGCAGGAGCCAATTCATCTAGAGGTTCAAAATTGTCCATTTTGGACATGACTACGTGTTTAACATTTTGCAAAGCACCTTGAGATCTGAAAAAATACCATTTGTATTTTGGATCAAGTAGAGTAGCAACTGAATAATGTTCTGTTTTTTCAATGATTGAAAAACGTTTTTCCATTGCATTTTTCATAGCAATTTTCAACTCCTGAACACTGATATCGCTAGTGGTTGTTTCCAAAGCTTTAATTATTGTTGTCACAATTGGAATACAGGAACTGATGCAAGAGTCAACAGCTGACAACATTTTTGTTGCCTCCTCAATAACACCTAAAATGTTCTCCACTTTTTCACAGAGACTCCAATCTTGGACAGAAAATTCAATTCCCACTGAATAAAATTTGATTAAGGTGGCAGCAATGGCTGACTTCAGGTGTAAAGCTTGCTCAAGCATATAATAGGTAGAGTTCCATCTTGTGACAATATCGCTTTTTAAGCCAAGTCTATCTTTTGCATCCATTGGATTTCTGCTGTCTGTAAAGTTCAGTGTAGAAAGCAGTAGAGTGGGATGCGCAAGAACAGAGTTTTTGACTCTTTGCAATTAGTCCGTCTATGATTAGATGTGAAAATAGTTATTTTTTGATGACAAGCTGAACAGAGTGGTTAAGACATGCAGCTGACACATAATTACAACTTGATTCATTAAAGGCTGCTTTTCCATATGCTGCATTGTCTTTTAAGCAAACTTCAATTTTTGAAGATATTTTCCGCTCCTCTCCTGTTGTTTCAATCTTGTTAAAAATGTTTTTTGCGGTATGCCTTTTATCAAATTGAGAACAAGTGATGCAGAACTTGACACGGTTCCAATCTTTAGAAATAAAGTAAGCCGTCATCCCCAGGTAGTCATGATGAAATGATGACCATGCATTAAGACAGACTGACACACTTTCAACTTCTGATTAAACCAACTTTTTGTTGAGAGCAAATTTTATTTTTTCATAAGTTGGATCCGGTAAACTTCTGTAGTATTTTTCCCTAGAAATTTCATAATTAGGAGCAACAAGAGCATGGTGCCTTTAAAACCAAGCATCATTGACAATTGAACACGGTTGGAGGTCAAGAACTATCATTTCAAATATTAATTTGTGAAATTTTTAGTCTTTTTCAGAATTAGTGTCAATTTTTAAAGAAGCTTGAACCCAATTTGGATTTTAACATGTCAATTCTTAGTTTTTTGATCGTATATTGAAGATTGGAATTTCATTGTTTAATTTCTTCAATCGGAATTTTTTGTTTAATTACAATTCAGCTTCTTCGTTGGCTTTTGGATTTCCTAAACCTTCTGGCCTAAGTTTGATGTCAGGATGATGATTCTTCAGGTGTGACGTTAGTCCATATAAACCTTGTTTTTTAGGGTTGTCTGATCGTCTTTGTCTGAAACTTTTTGAGGTTGTCTGAAACTTTGTTGTTGCATATTTTGCATGAACTATTCTTGGATTGTTTGCTTCAATTATAAAGTATTTCCATGCTAAACTAGTTGTTTTTTTTTGAATTCATTTTGTTAGAATGAAATATAAGACGGTTTTTCAATGTTGCTAGTTTGCGTCAAATACAAATGTTAAAAATATAATTGACAAGTTTTTTGTTTTTTCTATATTTATTGTAATGATTGCTACACAAAAATTCCCTTTGGACTATTGTCCAAAGGGAATTTATTGTCCAAAAGGAATTAAAAACATGTCTTTGTCTTTTTGGACAAATATTAACGATTTCAACACTACAATTCCTATAAGGAAATTATAGTGTTGAAATTGTTGTCCAATTAAAGAAGTTGTCCAGTTGGACATTGTTTTCCAAGGGAAATTCTCGCGTGAATACAATTAGAAACTGCTGCGCCAAACTTAAAAAAGAGTTGTGAAAAGAAACAACAGATATTTTAACACTTTAAAGATATAAAATTAGGACAAAAGTTGGATTTTTTTAATTAACTGCAATATTTAATATATATATATATATATATATATATACATATATATATATATATATATATATATATATATATATATATATATATATATATATATATATATATATATATATATATATTTATATATATATATATATATATATATATATATATATATATATAT
The DNA here is from genome assembly GCF_038396675.1 of Hydra vulgaris. NCBI lineage: Eukaryota > Metazoa > Cnidaria > Hydrozoa > Anthoathecata > Hydridae > Hydra > Hydra vulgaris. The sequence continues at coordinate 21,832,664 of NC_088929.1, forward strand.
ATATATATATATATATATATATATATATATATATATATATATAAAATTAACGCTCATAACAACAGTATTATCTTTCAAATAATAACGATAAAAAACTTTACAAGATATGAATATTAACTTAAACAAGTAAGTTTTTTCATTTTCAAACAAAGCTAAATCTTATTTCCGTCAATTCTCAAGCTTATCATTTAATTTAAAAAACTTTTTATTAAATTATTTTATCAAAATGATAATGCTTAATAAAGCTTTAAGATTTCCTTTTTCGGTAGCATTTTGAACCGAAATTCCGGCCGGAACCGAAACCTTAAATAATACCGGAACCGGAACAGGAACCGAAAATTTTTTGAACAATTTTTGAAATTTTCCTTTTAGTGTAATTAGAGTACATTCCAATGTATGGAAGCTTAAAGTATCTTATATTTAAGCTATTAACAATGTTAGACACAGATGGATTCATTTTCTTTTCAATATAGGATTTAATTTCATAGTCAACAATTTTTTGTGGAAATTTATTATTTTGTAAAACTAATGATAGATTCTTAATATCTTTATCAAAACCAACCCAAGAATTATTAATTTTAAATGTACTATCAATCAAACAACGAACAGGTCAAAAATTTTCTTACGCTTTAAATTTTCTTCCGCTGGCTATAATGCCAGTTATATTGGAGAAACCTACAGACACATGGCAACTAGAATAAATGAGCACCTTAGAAGTGATGAACAATCTTATATATTTAAACACTTAAATTTATCTCTTAATTGCAAAAATTTGGCTGACTGTGATTCTTTTGAAATTTTGGTAATGCCCCAACCAAACACAAATTAAAGATAAAGGAAGCCTTCCACATTAAATGGGAAAGTCCCTCAAACAAACTTTACATTGTACTATAAACTTATCTATTTAATTTTACTTTTGAAAATGTAAATAAATTTTACTAAACATGTCAAGAATAAAAAACATCGTGCTATTTTTAAAAATAATTACTTATTTTATGCTATTACGTCGTTCAATAAATATATTTCACGATTTAGCAAACTCTTCACAAACATATATATATATATATATATATATATATATATATATATATATATATATATATATATATATATATATATATATATATATATATATATATATATATATATATATATATATATATATATATATATATATATATATATATATATATATATATAAGTAAAAATATTTATCTAATTTTTTCTTCTAGAAATTGTTTCACCATCAGTAGGTTTATCAGGAAGAATGTCAGACAAACTTCTACCTTTCCTGCTCCTCCCCTTTCCCTTTTCACAATAAGCATGACGTAATTTGCGAATGATGTCTTATCTAAAATACGCGTAACGAGTTAACTTCGAATTCAAACATTGTAACGAGCTAATTGCAGCACTGATTGTTGATACATATAGGAGTCGGTATGCAAGTTTAAAAAATTTAAGTAAATTTGAAGTTAATGAAAAACACTTTCACTTTTGACAATTTTGGCGTTTATATTTTTCAAAAAATATAAACGCCAAAAAAAACATTTAAAATAATAACGAAATTATAAAACTTAAATGAAAATTTTTATTGCATGTCAATTGCTTCCAAAATAAATGTTTAAAGCATAACACAAAAATTAAAGTACAAAGACAGGAGATACGATATTTAAATTTTGAAATAGAGTTTCTAAACAAATTGATCAGATTATTTTTATTTAATTATTTTTATTCTTGTTATGAAATTAGAGTCCAGATAAGTAGATAACAAATGCAAACATTTTGTTGAAATTCATGGGTATCTTTTATTCGATCATCAATCTTTTACTTCTTCTGCGTGACATCTCATCAATCGAATCTGTAGTAACTATTTTTATACAATTTTTTTGTAAATTTATGAAGTTTTTTGTAAATTGTAAATTTTTTAAAATTTTTTTATTTTGCTTATAAACAAATTGCTTTTAAACTTATTGATTTACATATTTAGAATGACGAATCAAGATGTTAGACATATTGAATGGGAGGAACTTGATAAACGTAAATACTATGTTATTGGTCCGATTATGATGGTTGGAGTTCGTTTGATTATATTTCCACCCACTCTTATTAAAACTCGTCTTCAAGTGCAGAAGCAAAATTCTCATTATAAAGGAACACTTGATGCTTTCCGAAAAATATTTAAGCATGAAGGCATTCGTGGATTTTATAAAGGTTTTTCTACAAATTTAATTACTGTTGCATCAAGTCAAGTATATATTACAACATTTGAAGTTGTTCGCTCAAAACTACCTAACATAGGAAATACATCAAAGAGTTTAGTTGCAGGTGTATGTGCATCACTTGCTGGCCAAACCATAACTATTCCAGTTGATATTATTTCACAGAAACAAATGGTGACTGGTCAACAAGCCGATGCATCAGCTAGTTTAAAGCCAAAATTTAAATCAGGCATTTCAGTTGTAAAAGATATTTATAGTACAAGTGGACTTAAGGGTTTTTATAAAGGTTATGTAGTTTCCCTATTGACTTATACTCCAAGTTCAGGTTTATGGTGGGGTTCATATTATATGTTTACACAATTATTTGATAAAATGACTCCAGCTTCCACTCCTCATCTCGCTATACAAGGTATAAGCGGAATTTCGGCTGGTATTGTAGCTTCTACTCTTACTAATCCTGCAGATACAGTGCGTACAAGACTTCAGGTGATTTTTTCTTTATATAAAAATGCTGTATGCTATAAAAGTAGGAAAAAGCAGTATTTTTAAAATTTGTTACCTTTATATTCCATAGTAAATAAAGTGTACATTTTATAGTAACAAGTAACGATGATCAAGCAAGAATATATATATATATATATATATATATATATATATATATATATATATATATATATATATATATATATATATTGCGGTGTACCCTCTGGTTTTTTCCCAGTGAAAAGGTGGACTGAAATAGTTTTTGTTTCTCATTTGAGTCATCCACTATGATAATCAGTAGTCAAGTGTAAAGATTTTTTCTTGTATTTTTTCTCTAGTGAAAATAATAAAGAAAAAAAATTAAAAATGTCTGACTAAAATACGTCTAATAAGAAATGGTTTATTTAAAAGTAAATTAATTGATTTATTAATTAAATTAAAGATATGTTGTCATTTTTGTCATAGTTGATATCTGTATCGTATCATTTGTTTTTATCAATCTTAACAAAGGTTTTATTATGTGAAGCAAAAATTTTGAAATTCAAAACTGCAAAGATTTTATTCTCTCACAATCTTCAATTAGATTTAATCTAGTCAAATGTTTAAAGCGTTTTATGTTTTAAATGTTTTAAACATTTTTTTTTAGAAAAAAAGAATTTCTACTTGTATCATTAATTGCATTCTAATAATGATTAATCACAAAGTTAAAAACTTACTAAAAAATCACTAATGATTTACTTAATGACTTAACTGCCCATTCACGTGATTCAAAATGTGACTATAAGGTTTAAAAATTGATACAATAGCATTTGGAAATGAAAAAAAAGATTTAATTTTAAAATTCATTTTAAATCGAGAAGAAGCGTGCTTCAAAATGCAACATCAATGTTTAAAAAAGCAGTACATTTGCACTTCGAAATATTAAATAGTGTGTCCGGCTGCTTTTTATTAAGTTTGGTAAAACTGTTAAATGCACCGTAGTGAACTCATCGTTAAACAAAGTGTATACTACTTTAAATGCTTTCTAAAGTTTTCTTCTAAATAATCTCAAGGAATAATATCTTTATAGATCAAAATATAGTTTTATTATAAACACACTTTTGTAAGTAACAAACTGTCTGGTTGTCCTGCTGGGCTACTGACAGGTATTTTTTTTAAATTTCAGTCGCCCTTGAAGAAAATGAGTTGTCCTGTGCCACCATGACCATGAGGGTACACCCCTGATATATGGATCATTCTCCAAAAAGAGATAGCAATGTACTGCATCACTAATTATTTCTTTCAAGTTAATACTAATTTTACTTTTAGTCAGTACAAATAATAAATTCACAGCTTATACAATGTTAAACTGATCAAAACCAATCCAAAATAGTATTTTCAGTGAATAAGTAATGTTTCACTGACTGTGACAAGTCACGTCTGTGGAATGTCACCCCACCCAGACCTTTTGCTAATCCCAAATAATTCAATCCTTGATCCTAATACTTTACTTTTATTTTAATATATAATAAATAATCAAAAAGACATTAAAATTAGAGTTGACATAATATTTTCCTCAAAACATATTTTTAAAGTAACTTTTATGTTATTGAAGCTCCTATCATCAGCTCAAGTGTCACTTCTGTGGATTGAGTTGTTATTTCCAATAAAAAGCTGTAGGAGGCAGTAGTGCTCTCTGTTGTTGTCCTAGCTGAACTATCAGACATTTTTATTAATGAGTAAAAGTGAAGGAAGTTTTGGTGTAGTTGTTTAATGTTGATTTTAGTAGTGAATTTGTTAGTGTTAGTGTGTCACTCTGTTGTAAACATACTCAGGGTAAATAATTTTACTTTTTTATAAGCAATACTTTTATTTACTATCTATTACCAGGCATTTTTATTCTAAGGGGAACAGAGGCAAGTTCTCTTTCCACATAGCACTCCTTTTAGGCTTTCTCCTTCAATCTGTCACGTCTGTGGAGTACAGGAAGCAACAGAAGTGACACCCGTGTAACAGATGTGACAACAAATGACAATTTTACCTGCATGTGGATTTTTTAATGCCTATTTATAGCATTTTTAACATTTTAAAACTTTGTTCATTTAGCCAAATAATTATTATGGAAAAGATAAATGTTTTTATCCAGATAGTTATAATTTTTTCTTTACTTACAGTTTACAAAGATAGGAATGATAAAAACTAGGGAATTGAAAAAACTAAGTATGAGGATGGCAAGGGAGAAGATGAAAGCTGAAAACCCAGACAAGTATGAAGAACAAAAAGTGGAAGAAAATTCATGAACTTTCAGAAAGAGATAAAAGATAAGTAAGGAAAGGCTGGAACAAAAGGACCAAGAGAAGTCAGGAAATAAAAAAGAAGAGATAACAACTTGTTAAAAATTTGTCTACACCACCTGAACCACAATGTACTTCCTGGTCCCAGTCAGGAATCTAGTTCCAGAAAAAGCATTGGGCTAAAAGTTTATAGAAAATATAGAGATGGGTTAAAGAAAAAATCCAAAAATTAGAAGAAAAAAACAATTTGTTAAAGCAAAGTGGTGATAAATACAAACAAAAATTCTACAGACTGCAGTCTGCAAAAGATAATACTCCTTGAAAGGTGGTTTAAAAAATGACCAGAGTTATGAAATGCTCGACGGAAATAAAGAAAAGCTTCTTTTTAGCGAAGTGTTAAATACACAAATACAATCAAATTTTTCCACTGAGAGATGTATTAACAAAAAATGGAATTTGCCAGGGTATTAAGCAGAAAGATAATAAAGAAGTACAGACTTTAAAGAAGCCTCAACAATCTTACTTCTAGATATCTTACCACACAACTTGAATCAACCCTCAAATGTACTGAAACAATAAAAACTTAAGAACTTTTTTGAAAAAGATAATACTAGTAGGCTTACTGCTGGGAAAAAAGAAACAATAACAAGAAACAAACTGAAAAAGCTATTAAATGATACAATGTTAAATTTGTGCAATGAGTTCAAATAAAGAACTGAGTTCAAGTCAATGTCTTATAGTACATGTTGCAAATTGAGATCCTTTTGAGTTGTTCAACTAGACTTCCGTAAACAAGATACTTGTCTTTGTATTGACCATGTCAATTTTGCTTTGATTCTTGAAAAGTTGCATAGTTTAAAGATATTGGCTTATAAATATCCTAATGACTTGCTAAAAAAAGACTGAGAGAATCCTGCCTGGAAAGGAAATGTGGAGTATGGTGATTAAACAAAAAAATAGTTTGTAAAGAATTTGAGAACGAACAATTAACATTTCCACAATTGTCTAAAAAAAGTGTTGAACTTGTGGTAAAAGATAAAATGAAGTTTTAAAACTTTAGAGTAAAAAGAAGAGTTAACATTAACTGTTTTTAAACAATAATATTAATAACATACTGGAAAAGTTTATGAGGCATGTATGTAATACAAAATACCAGTACAAAGCTACATCAGAAATAAAAAATAACTTAGGGTCTAGGGATATTTTCATTCATTGTGATTTTTCAGAAAGTTACTATTGCAAATACTCAAAAGAAATCCTATCGCTCTACTTTGGTGAATCAAGAAACCAAGTGTCAATCCATACAGTTTTGGTGTACTATTGCAGTACTTCTGAAAACAAAATAAAGGCAAAATCTTACTGTACATTTTCAGATAACAGGCATCACAATTTTGTTGGGATCTGTGCGCACTTAAAGCCTGTTATTAATGACTTAAAAGAAAAGCTGCCTATCATTGGAACAGTTCATTTCCTTAGCGATAGTACTTCTCAACAGTTTTGAAACAAGTCCATGTTTCATGTCTGTTTGGTATTTGTCCATGTTCTATTTAGTTTTTTTTTTTAAAAAAGAGTTTAAAGCTAAGACCTTGAGGTGGCATTTCACAAAAAAAGGGGTACAGAAAAGGTGATGGAGTAGGGGGCTGTATCAAAAGAACTGCAGGCAGATTAATAGGACAAGGGAAAGATATTCCTGATATTAATTGTTTGGTTTAAGAAATAAAAGGAAAGTGTCCAAATATAACCATCTATTCTATTAACAACACAGATTTCAATCTCTATGAGAAATGTGCAGCGTAAAACCTAACAACTTTCAAGGGGGCTTTACAAGTTCATGAGGTGTTTTGGAGTTCCACTAAAAAAGAAATGTTGTTTATGAGAAGGCTGCATGCACTGAATGTGACAAAGGTACAAAATACAATCACTATAGTATTGGAGAAGTACTAATCCCTTTAAAATTTTTGACAGATCTTCATCCTCGTATCCTTTTAATATATAGCACTTAGAAATTTAAATTTGCTTATATTGAGTATTGCAAACTTTTGTGTTGCTTAAATGTTCTCTAGTTACTTAGCCAGTAAGAATGTTTGATTAATATTTAGTTTTTCAACAACCCTATTATTTTCATTAAATATTGAAATAAGTTGGGCATGAAATCTTTATTGTAAAATAGTTATTTAATTTGTTTCTATTTTATAAATAATTTTATTTGCCTCTGTTTTAAGAAATTCTTTAACATACTTTACCAGGTCAATGACCCTTGAAAATGAAGAAAATGCCAGCTGAAGGAACAACATCCAAACATTTGGCTCAAGAATCCCAAGGCCCGAGTAATTGTGAAAAAAAGTTGATAAGACTAAGTTACCACAGTATTAACAGTAATAGTGAGAAGGACAGCTTCTCTTTTAAAATTAATGATTTTGTGATTGTGAAGTTTCAAACCTCAAAAAAAAGTGTGAAATGTTGAGTTAATTCAAGCCTTACGTGCAGGTGAAAATGAGTTGGTCATAAAGTTTTTGAGAAGATCTAGCCAGCAATATTTTATGCTTCTGGAGAAAGATGATATCTCTGTCATCGATAAAGGCGATGTAGCATTTAGATTGTGCAAGCCAAACCTCAACAACAAGGGGCAATATAGTTTTCCACAAGATTTACCATTCAAAAACATTTGCTAATTTACTTACTAATATATAATAATACTTAATAATACTTAAAATTTTGTAAAACTTGTACCATGTACTATTTTATGTCAACTTTTAAAACTATTGAATACAGGTGATTATTATTTTTGTAAATTACCTGAAAGACATTTATTGCTGTTACAGCATAAAGCAATACTACTCTTAACATCACATCTGTGGTAAATTTGTCATGTCTGTGAATTACGCTAAAATTTTTTTTTTTTTTTTTTGTAAACTTACATTTAATGAGTGTGTGGATACTTACAAATGATTAAATATACTCAAAGCTATAACAACAAAAAATTTGGTTTGTAAATTTGATATTTAACTTTTTTTAAATCAACTATTGAAAATGTTACTTTTCATGAGAATGACTCATATGTATATATATATATATATATATATATATTATATATATATATATATATATATATATATATATATATATATATATATATATATATATATATATATATATATATATATGTATATATATATATATATATATGTATATATATATATATGTATATATATATATATATATTTATGTATATGTATATATATATATATGTATATGTATATATATATTATATGTATATATATGTATACATGTGTATATATATTTTATATGTATAGATGTATATATATATATATGTATATATATGTATACATGTATATATATATTTTTATATTTATATATTTATATATATATATATATATATATATATATATATATATATATATATATATATATATATATATATATATATATATATATATATACACATTAGAGATGTGCCGGAAGCAGTTTATGCAGAGTCCGATTTCGGATACCCAGAAGAAAATACTGGGTCCATTTTAAAAAGTTGCAATAAAAGCTAGTGAAATTTCTAACACTGAATTGTTTTCACAAAATAATGCTAATTAATTTGCGCTAGTTAATTTTTCTTAAATATACCAAGTTTCTTTTTGATAAACAACTATATTTACACGCAAGGTCATAAATTCAAACTACACAAACTGAAGTGTAAACTCGAAGTCCATAACTATTCTTTCTCCCTTAGGCTTGTTAATATTTTTGGAATAACTTTCCATCTGACGTCGTTAATGTCAAAAACATCGAGAGCTTCAATATCAAAGTTAACTCTATCAACTTCAGAAAATGCTGTTCCGGCTAACTAATTTTGGTTTTGTAATTGTGGTATTATATATAATATATATTTTTTATAATTTATCGATAAATAATCCCTAATATGCACTAATTAATCAAAAGTTATGTTATGGAAAATAAAAGGGGTAGTACCCCAAGAAACAAAAATCAAATTTGAAAAAATATTAAATAAATTTGGATTATTATTCTTTTGTTCACAGTTTAAAAAACTTTCAATTTATCATTTTAAAATTAAGTTTTATGATTTGGCATTATGTGCCAAATTATTAAAACAACCCCATAGTAACAGATATATAAACAAAACATTTGTAAAAAGTTGGCGAAACGGTTACTTTACAAATGATTATGCAAAAGAGCTAAAATTTTGACATTTTGTTCTTCATAGCAATAAAATTCATTTGAGACAAGGTTTTTGTTTAATGCACTTTAGCTCTTGAAACTTTTCATATTAATCTTGTTTGACTCGCCTAATTTGATAGAGTTTGTTAGTTTTTTATGCACCAATTCTAAAATAGTCTTTTTTTCATTTATTTTCTCTTTTTTTTTTTTTTTTTTTTTTTTGTTATTCACCTTGTTAAGGCCGAAAAGGCTACTTAATAGTGGTTATAACCCTCTCTCAACTCTATAATTCCGAAACACGAACCTTAAAGAACAAAGCCGCTGCGCGGAGAAACAAGTTGAGCGCGATACTACCAGGGACGTGGTGGGGATCGAACTCGGAACCTCTCGCTTATGAAGCGAGCGCTTTACCACTACACCACTACCGCATTACTTACCACTACACCACTACTCTTAGATGAATTTTGGTATTATGATTATAATATGTTGCAAATTTCATGTTAAAATGGCTGGTAATTTTTAAGTAATCATTTCACAAAAATTTGCTTATTTTTGGTTTTTAATTGGGTGATTGAGGCAAATTATGTTATAAGTAAGGAATTTTTTTTTTTTTAATTTTAAAGATATATTTATGTTTAAAGAATTAAGTTTTACTATTTTTTTTTTTACTGGTTCCAATGAATTTTTTAAATATTTCTTGGGGTACCACCTCAAGAGAGACAGAATTGCAAAAAAAAAAAAAGAAAAACTGTAGACCTTCTCGACTGTAGTGTGAATAAAATAAAAAAATACTTTTATTGAGACACGTCTATATTGAGTATATAGGTCTTAGTGGTTATTGACTTCATCACACTCTTAGACTTATATCAAGAAATTTATTGGTTGAAGTTTTAACTAAAAGCACAGCATTAATGTTAGACTTAGACTTATATCAAGACTTATATCATATATATATATATATATATATATATATATATATATATATATATATATATATATATATGTATATATGTATATATGTATATATGTATATATGTATATATATATATATATATATATATATATATATATATATATATATGTATATATATAAATGTATATAGAACTATAGTATCACTTACGGGGACAGATTTTACAAAAAAATGAACACTTACAGGGACGTTTTTTTGTAAAAAAATGTCCCCGTAAGCAACTTTTATAGAGAACAAAAAGTACATGCATTGACTATCAAATAGCCTGACTCGCAAGGGAGTGCTGCTACATGGACTGAGGGTTTGGTTTGGGTCAGCATCAAGGTCAGGCTTAGGGTTAGGGTTACAGTAAGGTTTAAATATGGTTATATTACTGTAATTAATCATTTTTGTAAATAGATGAAAATAAAAATGATATATAATATATAATAAATAAATAAAAATAACAAAAATCAATATAAAAAATATATTTTTGCAATAAAATAATAAATTTAAATATGTGTAAATAAAAAACAAAACCAGAACAAAAAAAACATTTCTCCAAAAGCGCCGACTAGGAGTGTATATATATATATATATATATATATATATATATATATATATATATATATATATATATATATATATATATACATAAAATGTTGGACAATTTAACAATATAATGAACTCAAGGCTAAATATGATTTTTTATTATGCATCAATGACAAAATAAGATTTTCTGTTTAAAATATAATAAGGCCAGAAATTTATTCCAAGGAATGGATTGTGAGCTACATAATGTCTTCAGACAAACTCATGAATTGTAGCTAATGTCATTAAGAAAAAAACTTTATGTATGACAGGCTTGCAAACTTCTTAAACTTAAAAAAGGTGAGAATTTAAAGGCAAATTTCACAAAAAGCTAACTTAGATACAACCGAATTTGCATTTAGAATGACTATTCTGCTAAAAACAACAAGCCCTACACATTCTGAGCTCATTGATCTACTGAAGTTAAGTGTTGGCAGAATGGTAGCAGAAAGTTACATTCAAGTATTGTTTGTAGAGACAGTTGATTCTATAAACAAGAAAATGAAGAATAAAGTTTGTACCACATTCAGAAATACCCCACTCTGTTTAGTATTCTAACCAATGAAAGTACGAGATCATGCAGGAAAGCTTGTTTCATTGATCTTTATTATGCATTTAATGAATCTCATTTCCAAGTATTTGTGGAGTTACTGCAGTAATTTACATGATGATTTTGCATGATGATATAAATCAAATACCAGCAGTTTTGTACAATTGAAATCCCTGGCTAGTTGGATATCATTGCTTGAATCATTGTCTTGAACTGGTTATAAGTGATACAATTAAAGCATGTGTCATGTTGAACCATTGTGCTTCATGGAATGGTATGCAATAACTATATTACTTACAAAAAACTTTATATGCTTTGAACAGCACTCAATCTCAAAAAATAGAAAAAAGCTTTCTGCGGCAGTGGAAGTTTATTCTCTTACAATTAGGCAAGTTCTCAGTACACTATAAGTTACCTCATCATTTCCAACTACTAAAGTTGTTTTGCACAACTTTAAACTGGGTGTCCGCCAGATCTGAAAAATCAGGGAAAAGTCAGGGAATTTTGATATCTGCAAAAAAAAAAGTAAATAATCAGGGAAGTAAAGTAAAACTTTGGAAAAATCAAGGTGAAATCAAGTAAAATGCGTCTTCACTCCCCGTTCTTTGCTAACTTGAAGAGTGCAATCCGGCATGCCATTAGACAAATTGTGACAAGTGCTGTCAGCAATGGAACCATTCATACATACAATATCGCAAACATATGGACGTATTTAATGTCTTGGCACTCAAAAAAATTAAAACTCTAACAAATAAATAAATATAATTCACATTTTTAATTAATATTTATAAAAAAAATTCTTTCTGTCCAATAGATCCAGGCACATACCAATTGTTCCACAGATGCCATGGCACCAGCAGGGACCCCTGGGCTAGAGATCAGCTTGAGAGGTGTTGTAGAATTAGGTGGTCTTTGTAAAAGTGAAAGCAAGTAATTTTTAGTGATGAAAGTAACTTTGAAGAAATAAATAGAAAAAGCAAAGTTCTTGTGTTTAAATCTAAAAAGTACAATAATCTTCTTGTTGTACTAAGTTTGCAAGGTGGCAGTGGGGATGTTGGTATTTGATGCTGCTTTTATTTTAATGGAATAGGTGTGAAATATTTTTACAGGCCAAATCAAATATTATACTAACATTGACGCTAGACAACTGGATAGTTCCATCAGTAGATGTTATGATTGATTAAGATGAGTAGTGACAGTTTCAACAAGATATGGTGCCTGCCCAGACAGCTTGTATAGTCATATCATGGATGAAAAAAACCAAAGTAGATTTATTGCCCAGGCTAGCTTGAACACTAGATTTGAATCCAATTGAATCAATTTGAGCTTGGATGGACAAAAAATTAGTCAAGGTCTGATTAAGATTTGTATAAAGCTTAAAGCAAGAACTGGGTACCATTTGGGGAAAATTCTAAGTAAAATTTGTAATCTTGTTAAGGAGTTGTCCATAAATTACATCACACTTTGGGGAAGGGGGAGGTGTAATGTTTTTTTGATGACTCATACATAGTCGTGAGACTCTGTATAAGATCCCCTCTTGTGAAAGTAACTCTTTTAATAAAGAGTTATGATGTTGTGACGAGTGGGAGAGAGTCTAAAATGGTCAAAAATTGCGTGACATATTTTATGGATGACCCCTAAGTAAGTCAATGCTAAAATGAGCATAGCTTGCAAAAAAGTCGAGTCTTAATGTGCCTTTTTTTTAAAAGGTCTGTACATGTATATATATATATATATGTGTATATATATATATATGTGTATATATATATATATATATATATATATATATATATATATATATATATATATATATATATATATATATATATATATATATATATAAAGCGTGTACACGAAATAAATGTGAAAGTAGAATAACAATTTAAAAAAAGTACTCCTCAATTTTTATTTCGAACCAAGTAATAATTTTAATACAATAATATAAGAAGATCAAATATTAAAAAAAAAATTAATTATTCCTGTGGGAATCTAATAAAATTTCGAGCTTTTGCTTTAGTGGTACCCATAAGCTTGCGCACAAAATAAGAATCAAAACTATTTGATGCTTTTTTAATATCTTTAATGTTTCTGCAAAGCTTTTTTGTTTTTTTCATTTTTCTTTTAGTAATAGCCCAGTACTTTTCAATAACTCTCAATTCTGGGCAGTTTAGAGGGTTTTCTAACTTTTGCAACAAAACTGTGAGAAAATCCATATATTTTTGTGCGTTCCCTTAGTAAAAGGCTTGGGTTATTCTTAAAACTGTTAACCAGTTTTCTAACTAGTTTTATATCTTTAAAACCTTCCTTTCTTCCACCACCAGGTTTGATCGATTTTGTTTGAGAAAAATGTTGAATAACACAACTAACGGTGTATGGATGTATTTGCAACGATTTTGCTATCGATTTGTAGCTACTATTAGGATTTTGTAAATATTTGTGCATAATTTTTTCTCTAACGTCTTTTTCTTTTGTCATTTTTAAAACTTATTTCAAGTAACATCCAAAAACTAACATATTTTTTTGAAACCACAACACGTTGTAAACAAAATACAAAATAGTTAAAAAGATTTTAATACAACCACTGAAAAAATATGACGTGCTTATTCTTTCACATTTGTTATGTGTACGCGCTTTATATATATATATATATATATATATATATATATATATATATATATACATACATACATACATACATACATACATACATACATACATACATACATACATACATACATACATACATACATACATACATACATACATACATACATACATACATTTATATACGGTATTTTCTTAAAGTGTGTGTGTGCGCGAAAATATGATTGTCTTGTATTTAAAATGGTTTCAAATAAATGTTTTTATTTACCTTGTATTGTAATTTCATTTAATATGTTAACACCGTTAGTATTGTTGTAGTATTAAATAAAAAATTTAATTGTGTAAGGAAATATGTTTGCTACCGCAATTAAATTCTATTTGTTTGTTAATACTAATACTAATAAAAAAAGTTTAATAATAATACTAATAAAAAAAGTTTTTTTTTGTTTACAGCTAAATTTTAGTTATATAAATAAATTTTCTTTTTAACAATTATAGCAGACACTAAGCTACATGTAAAACCATATTTTTTTCAATTAGGCGATTGTTTTAATAATGGTTTTAGCTTTTCATTATTAACTATGTTTAATAATATCTAGCGGCTAAAATTAACTATTTAAAAATTTATTTGATCATTATTTTAATCATTTAATTACACAAGTTTTAACATAGAGCAATTTAAAAGGAGCGAAAGATTAACACTTGTGCAATCATGTTAATACTTGTGCAATCATGTTAACACTTATGCAATCATGTTAACACTTGTGCAATCATGTTAACACTTATGCAATCATGTGTGCAACTTGTTTTAATATATTTTATTTTGACAAACTATTTTTGAAGGTTGAAGGAGGAAGTTCATCCGTACGAAACGTTATAAAAAGACTATACGAAGAAGAGGGTTTTCGTGCACTTCACAAAGGACTGACAGCAAGGTTAATTTCCTCGGTGCCGTCAAGTTGCGTATTAGCTGTTAGTTACGAACTTGTTAAATTATTTAGTTTAAAAAGTTAGCAAAAGGTTTATATATATATATATATATATATATATATATATATATATATATATATATATATATATATATATATATATATATATATATATATATATATGATACGAATTATTTATATTTTTATTTGATATTTTATATAATACTATATTTTCATATTTACAATAACTCCTAGTCAAAAAGTTTGTAAAATCCTATTTTTGAACAAAAACATTTACACCCATTTTTCTAGGGAAACTGTTTTGATCATTAAGTGAAAAAACAGAACTAGTGGAGGCAAAATAAAAGTTTTCAAAGGTCGTACATAAAAAGAAAGATACGCTATTGCAAAATTAATTTTGTCAGCAATAACTTTTAGTTAATTGCAATTAAATTGAAAAAATTTAAGATATTAAATTAATTACCATTAAATAATATTAAATACATTTATTTCAAAAGCAGTTAAACATGAAATAAATATGATTAAATGTTTATTTTTAACGGTTGTAAATATTTTACTTTTAACGAATAAAGAAGGGTTTCTTTTCCAAGATCTTTTTATAAACTTTTTATCTAGTGTTTAATATAAATTAAAGACATTGCTCCCTAAAAGTCAGCATGAGTGATAAACAGAACATAAAAATTGTTTATGAATGATATTGTTGAATTATTGAAAAAAAAACTGTTTGAAATAATGATATATTTGATAAGATATGAAGTCCTCACGAGGAAAAGCTGCATAATCACAATTTAAAAATTTTGAGAAAGTATTTATTGATCATTCATAAAAATCTTTTCATAAAGCAAAAAAAGAATTAAAAAGAATTTAAATAACATTTCTTTACAAATCGAGTGTTAAAATTATGGAACTAACTGCCTACTTCAGTTGCAGTCAGTTAATGAGTTTAAATCGAAAATAGACAAGCTGTGTTTTTGCAATAATGGTTTTTTATATAAGTTGTTTTGGAAAATCTTGCAAAACCAGTTATTTGAGTCTGACATAGGGTTGACTTGGTATTAACCCTTGACAGAAAATATATTATTATTAAAAATTGTTAAAAATTTATTTTAGATTAAACCTATAATAAATTAATGAAACTTTAACTTTTTTCCTCATTTTTTAATTTTCTTTGCTTTAAATAACAGCTTTAATAAATGATTATTGTATAATGATTACTTTCTCAAAATTTTTTAACGTGACGATACTGCTAATTTTTTTCAGTGAGCTCTTCATATATTATGTTTGAAAAAATGAGATATGCTAAAACCGTCTTGAGAGCAGGAATTATTTAAAACAAGTGAAGTGAATTATAATTTTTTTTCAATAAATATGTATCTTTTTAATTAAAAAAAATATATCAAATAATTCTCTTATACTCTTATTGTTTTTAAAAAACTAAAATGTCCGACACTGCCGCGTAAAAAGGATTTTTTTATGTTTTAAGTATGACACTTTCAGGCACTGTGCAAATTCTAAACTTAAGTATGTTTAACTAACTGTTTAACTTTTGTCAAAACTATAAATGTTTTAAAAAAGTAGGCGTGATCTTTTTAAATTCTATTTCGCGGTGCTCTATAATAGACCGTTAGAACTTCATTGAGCACCTAAAAAACTATTTTAGAATAAATACTTTAATCTACGCTGACATTTTTGTATAAAAAGCCCATTGGACACGCGTTGTCCGGAGGACGTCCGTTAGACCTTAAACGTCACAGACGTCCGTAAGGCGTCACCCGGACTACACATACCCACTGGGAAAAGGTTGGCATACCTAATTCAAAAAATACGTAACTGATAAGTAAAAGTAAGTAAGTGGGTTTTCGGTTATTCTAAGTAAAATAACCGGGGGTTTACTGAAGAAAGTAGTTAGTTAACAAATAAATACGGTTAGCGCAGACTTTAGTTGACATCTGACTTGACTTTAATTTTTTTTTTTTAATCATAAAAGTATTTATTTTGGAATAATAGTATTTACTAATTCTAATTTGTCGAACATGGAAACCTTAATTTCTTTTTTAATGTGTTGAATCTTTTTGAATATTATTACTTAAATCATGCATTTTAGTTTGGTTTTGTAAAATGGATTGTATTTGATCTGCAGATGTTTGATTAAATATAGCCAGTAGTTCGAATAGTTTAAAATCTCTGTAATTTTTATTATAAATTTTGTTGCTTGTATCTTTATTGCTAATGATTGCGTTGCAAAAAATTTTAATATAGGAATTACTCATTTTAAAATTTCTTATCATTTTAGTTTTTCAATATTTATTGCACATTGTTGAGTAGCATTTTGTGTTTATTAATTTTAATTACAAAATTAACCCTTTCCACATAAAATTCTTTTAAATTAAAGTTGTGATCATTCGTGCGTTTTTAGGTCTCATGATAAATATGCCAAATCAGGACTATCAGTAATAGCCCAGTTATCAGTTATCAATCAGGACTATCAGTAATAGCCCAGTTATCAATTATCAATCAGCACTATCAGTAATAGCCCAGTTATCAGTTATCAATCAGGGCTATCAGTAATCAGTTATTGCGATGTTTAAAAAATAACTTAGAACTAAAGCAAAATACTGAAATGAGGTTAGGAACCCATTGGGAAGCACTTGTTGATTGAATATAGAAAGTGAAAATTGTCTACCTTTGTTTTTTACTGGAAGTTTAAATTCTTTTTTTACCCTGGACCTTTTTTACATTCAGTTGGATCTGGTGACTCTAAATGCACCAATCTACTTCATCATTGTCGATGGTGAAACGTTAAATTTTTTGAAAGTAGACAATAAAGCAACTCTAGAATTTTCAGTAAAATGAAATGAAATCTTCAGGATTTTACTTTAAGAAGAACTTTCTTGCATGAACCTACAGAACGGTTTTTTATTTTTAGAAACCCTTCACTTGACCAATCACATTTTGGCCAATAATGCTTATTGATCATTCGTGTCTTGTGTTTGATTTAAGCCCAGTTTTCTAGATTGTGAGTATTGCTCTACTAACTCTTCGGCTAACTTTTGAAAGAAAACTCTTCTAGAAATTTTCTGCTTGGTTATTTCTTTCAAGAGTATTTATGCATTTATACCAGATCGATTTAGAGTATATTGGAAAGAACAAACAGGCCTTCTAGGTTTTTGCAATGTATTTTCTGGCTTAGGTATTCCAGGACTGTAATCTATTTCGCGGCATTTCTCTCAAACATAATGGAAAGCCCCAGTTATCCCTCCAATGAAAATTCAATGCCATTTTATTTAGTCCAGCTGCTTCTTGTGCATACAAAACAGCAATAAATATTTCAAGCTCTTGTTATATTAGATCAAACACTTGACTTGCAGTTTCCCTGTGAGCTTCTGCCTAATTTTGTATGTGCTGTATTATCAACTTGTCGATAAGTAATCATACTTTTATGTACATACATACAACTGTCGATAAGTAATCATACTATTAACAAGTTAATAATACAGCACATACAAAATTATTTTTGTATGTGCTGTATTAACAGAATCGTTGCATACTTGATTCTTCAATCGGTACTGTATTAGCATTATCGCTGTCTGGTAAACTTATTTCTCTTCAAGTTCAAGGTCATCTCCTCCATCAAATTTATATTCTGAGATGTTTTACATGGTCGGAGAAATTTGTTAGGTTCTAAACCTTTTCTAGCTGTCATTCAATTATTAGATGGTCTGAAAAAAAATTCTCTGTTCGAATTTTCAGGAAAGTGAAAAGTGTGAAGAGTAAAGGTTATCATAGGGTAAGGAGCAATTATGATATAGTCTGAGTATATGATGATATGAAAGATATCTCTTATTGACAAAAAAATTATAGTTTATTTACAAAATTTAAACAGTTTTTATAGCTATATGTCTTGCAGAGCTATATGTCTTGCAGAAGTGTTCTCCGGAGCTGTCGTCTATACTCTCAAAACTATTCAACAAGTGCTTATCAGAGTCTTGCTTTCCAGCCTGCTGAAAAGCGGCATCTGTTATTCCTATCTTCAAAAATTCTGGAGAGCAATCTGATTCGTCTAACTACCGTCCCATAAGTCTTCTTCCTATCATTAGCAAGGTTTTTGAATCTTTAATTAACAAACACTTAGTTTCTCATCTTGAATCTATTAACTTCAATATGGATTTCGATCTTCTCGTTCTACAGCTGAATTGCTAACAGTAATAACTGACAGGTTTTATCGTGCATTAGATAAAGGTGGAGAGGTTAAGGCCATCGCTCTTGACATTTCAAAAGCTTTTGATAAAGTTTGGCATGCTGGTCTTCTCCATAAGCTTTCTTCTTATGGTGTATCCGGCAACATCTTTATGATCATTGAATCCTTCTTTTCCAATCGTAGCATAAAAGTTGTCCTCGATGGACAACACTCTTCTTCTTATTCTGTAACTTCAGGGGTTCCTCAAGGTTCTATCCTTGGCCCTATACTCTTTTTAATTTACATTAATGATCTTCCAGATATTCTCACATCTAAGGTGGCATCGTTTGCTGATGATACTACCATTTATTCTTGTCGTGATAAGAAACCATCACCCTCTGATTGCTTGGAGGAGGCATAGATAAAGAGATGCAACCTTACCAGATGCAAAATTAGCATCTGGTAAGGTTGCATCTCTTTATCGAGCTCGTCACTTTCTTACTTCGGATTCTATTCTCTATCTCTATAAATCTCAAATCCGGCCTTGTATGGAATACTGTTGCCATATCTGGGGCGGTTCTTCTAATGATACCCTTTCTCTTTTAGACAAGGTGCAAAAACGCATTGTAAACATAGTTGGACCTGCTCTTGCAGCCAACCTCCAACCATTATCACATCGTCGTAATGTTGCTTCTCTTTCTCTTTTCTATAAATACTATAATGCGCACTGCTCTAAAGAGCTAGCGTCTCTTGTGCCATCTACTATAATTCATTCTCGTGTTACTTGTCATTCAATTAAGTGTCATCCTTTTTCTGTGACTGTTCCTAAGTGCTCCAAAAACGCTTATTTGTCTAGTTTTTTTCCTCGAACATCAGCTCTTTGGAAATCGCTTCCTTCATCTTGCTTTCCTGATTCATATAATTTGCAATCTTTTAAGTCGTCCGTCAATCGTTATCTTGCTCTACAATCTTCATCTTTTCTCCTTCAGTAACTTCCAACTTTAATTAGTGGCTGCTTGCAGTCTTGTTGTTATGTTTGTTCTAAAATTGTTACTACATTTTTAACACGTGTGAGGTTTCACGTAGATCTGTTAACTTTTGTATATTTATAGGTATTCAAAGTTGACGTATCACAGCATTTTTTTACAATGAATAAATTTGAATATAGTGCAGTAATAAAATTCTTATTCTAGGAAGATGTGGCACCAAAACAAGTTCATGAACGATTATTAAAAGTGTATAAGGATTCTTCACCCTCAGTTAGAACAGTAGGTTGCTGAATTTCAACGTGGTTGAACAAGTCTTGAAGATGATCCACGTGAAGGACGTCTAAAAAGTGCACCAATATTTTGGATTTTGGAATATCGTTGAATAACCAAGAGGGATTTAGTGGAGTCTCTATACATCTCATTAAGTAGCGTGAACAGTATTTTGGCTGAAGTTTTGGGTTTTAAAA
This sequence comes from Hydra vulgaris, assembly GCF_038396675.1. NCBI lineage: Eukaryota > Metazoa > Cnidaria > Hydrozoa > Anthoathecata > Hydridae > Hydra > Hydra vulgaris. The sequence goes on from NC_088929.1 coordinate 21,853,105, forward strand.
AGCTGTGTGCACAATTGCATTCGCGGCACCCATTGTGCGATGACCTTTTCAATTGTGCGATGGAACAATAACATACTCTAGTGCGACTTTTTTAACAACATTTGGAGCGTTTTAGAAAGAATAAAAAGGATTTTATGCATCGTTTTATCACTATGGATGAGACTTGGGTCTACCATCATGATCCTGAATTGAAACAAGAGAATAAGGAGTGGTGTAAACCCAATACTTTGGCTCTAAAGCGAGTTAAGGTCCAGAAATCGGCCAAGAAGATATGAGCATCAGTTTTTTGGGATGCAAAAAAAATTTTGTTTGTGGATTACCTTCAAACTGGTAAAACAATAAATTCAGATTATTGTTGTTGCATTTTGGACCAGCTGGATACAAAAATTTGTGGAAAAATAAATCGTTTTTCATTAAGGCAACGCTCAGTCTCACACTGTTCAAAAAACCATCGCAAAAATCAGTGAACTAAAGTACAAAATGCTGCAACAGCCAGCCTATTCGCCATATTTTGCCCCGTCTTATTTTTGGCTATTCTCACATCTAAAAAAACTTATGCGTGGAAAACGGTTTTCATAGAACGAAGTAGTACTAGCAGCCGCGGAAGCCTTTTTTGACAGTCTTCTGGATTCTTCAGGAATAGAGTCCATAAATTAGAAGTTCACTGGAACAAGTGTATTAAAGTTTAGGGAAATTATATGGAATAATAAACTGTATTTCAAACAATAAAATTTTTTCTTATCAAACGATAAGAAAAAATTTTATTGTTTTCTTATCAAACGATAAAACTTATTGAACAACTTGGTATGCAGTCAATTTAACTTTTTCGGTCATACGAAGTGAAATCCAAAAATATACTATTAAAAGTGTGAATCCACTCCTAAGAAGACATAAACTTAACAAAAGTCATCGAAAGGTTTCACCCAAAACTCAATAATAAACGCTGTATGCCATTTTCAAATTTGAAGTCAAAATGGCTACCTTAGGCATAACTGTGCGGATATACCATAAATAAGGTACTCGTCTTTTTGAAATTTTTAAGATTCATCCATATATTTAAAAAAATATTTATTACTTAAAAACTTGTTTTTAAGGTTTTAACGCCATAAATTATTCAAAAAAAAAAAAAAAAATGAAGAGAACGAAACTGTTGTTTTCTTGGAAATATTTTTATTTCAGTTTTTTATAGTATTTGGGTATTTGAAAAATAAATAAAAGCATAAAACTACTCAATGCAACTAAGGCATAGAAAAAACCTACTCGTAAAAAAAACCCCGATAGTTTTAAACAAATCCGATTGGTTGTTAGTGGCAAACCGAACAACTTTTTATTTATTGGTATTTACTTTATGCAAACAAAGAATTCATGAATAATGGCAAAATATTATAAACAACCGAAGTGCCTGTTTTAACACTTTTTCAGTAGATATATCAATATAATTATAAAGATATCTTAAAGTGTTTCACATAATTTATGAACCTTATTACAACTTAATACATTTGTTTGGTATATTTTTAAAAAAATATGCTACTTTTAAAAGCAGTTGGAATGAATTATGTAATATATATTTCATTTTGCGCTGTGCTAATAACAAAAAGTATTTATCTTAAGACATTACCGAAGCCATAATAGCTATTTGCATCGACTTAGTGTTCAAAGATATAATTATTTTCATAACAATAAGTTAAAGATAACTTATGGGGCTAAATGTTATGATTATTTTCGCAAAAAAGACTTTTGTAGAAAAATTAACACTTCCATAGTTTATCTGAATCTAACGTGACATTATTGTTAAACAAACTCAATTAGGTGTGGTATTGAAAATATTAATTTTGATTTTCATAAAAAAAAAGGTTTTTCATGGATAATTTTTACAAATAATGTCTAATTATAAATATCACGTTACATTCATTGAAAACAAAAACCAGTACGTGCTTTTATAAAAAAATAAATCCAAAGACCTATCTATCATCAAGCCCCAAGGTACTTTAGGTTGAAAATTATATCTTTTCTGAATAAAACTCCGCTTGACGATATGTTATAGTCGCATTACTTTTACCAGATTATAATAGCGGTTAAAATAATCTTTCCATTACATACCAAATATGTCATACTTTTTGATAAAAAAACTTCCGAAAAACCATGCCTTGGTTGCATTGAGTATGTTAATCTTTAAAGGTAATTTTCATAATTGCCACTTTAAACAATTGAAGCTACTTTTTAAAATAACGTTAGTATTTTGAAAGAACTTTTTCAGAAGCTACTCTTAGAAGTAAGGTTATTTTCTTTATTTTAGAAGACACTTTAATCAACTTGAAACAATAACACAACATCTGAAAAATGATTGAATTTGACTATGATTCAAGAAGCGTGCGACTAAATCGGATTGGGATTTGAGTACACCTAAAACTCTAACTAGTTATCGTCAAAAAAAAAAAATTGCCCTCGATCAAACATCAATCGCCCTCGATCTGGCTTTGAAAATTAAATAAAATCACGTCGTGCGTCTGAAATAGGAGCATGACACACGCTATTAAATCTGAAGATGTGCGAACTATTTTGCACGCTACCACTCAATATGAAGTGCATCATGGCCGTACACGGATTTTAATGAACTTGCATAACTTAATTTGTGTGGTCACTTTACCGACAATAGTAAAACTGAAGAAAAAAAATACTGAACCTTGAATTATTTGAATTATAGAAACGACTTAATGTTTAAACTTTCTGATGTTTAAACTTTTCAATGTTTAAAGTAAGAGAAATTAACTCCAATATAATAAATGCAGAAACTTTCCTCTAATATAATTCTTACGGAAAATTTTCCGATATAAAAATTGCGGGAAACTTTCTCCAATATAAAAATTGCATGAAATTAACTCCAATATAAAAATTTGATTTAGTAACAAAATTGTAATGTTAAAAAAGAAAAAATAAATAAAAAAATCACGAGTCATTAGCAAGCTGGTGAACTCTTGACCTTCTCATATTTGATCCTTCATCATTATCATCACGCTCTCGATCACGATTTCTATTTAATGACTTAGTTGCACGTAGTAACTGATCAAGGGCCGCTAGTTCTCCACGACCCTCAAATAACAAAATGTTCAAGGTATCCTCGTAAATTCTAGCTTCAGGAAAATCTACCTTTGTTTGTTTTCGTTCTGTAGCATAAACTATTGAAGTACAACAAACTTCGGTAACTTTTTTACCGTTTCCATAGAATGACCAACAACATATTTCATCGTTGGCAATAATATCTTTTATAAAAAGTATTCTTCCGTTAAAACGTAACGATAGTTTGTCAAAAAGCTCTAAATTCTTTAGAATATTGTCATCAGATTGGCTAAAAATATAAATATAAAAAAGAGTACTTTATCTGCAAGAGTTCGATTGAGCAATGTCATTTTATTTACAACACATAATGCGTGAAGACAAATTTAGATTAAAGTAAATGATTTTATCCCATGAATTAAGATAATTTAAGTCAAAGAACTTAGGAATAAAAAGATCAAAGAAAATTGAAAGAAATAAAAAAAGCTTAAGTCAAAATAAAGATGTGTAGTTGTGCCATGATGTTAATATAGTGTTTGCCACTTTAGAACTAAAATAGTTAAAGTGTTTTTTTTTTTTTAATTCTTATTTGCTACTAAACAAAGCTGCAAGCAACCACTATTAAGTTGGGAGTTACTAGAAAAAAAGAATAGAGTTATAGAGCAGGGAAACAGTTGACAGAAGACTTAAGAAGTTGTAGGTTGTATGAGTCAGGAAAACATGAAGATGGGAAAGAGTTCCAAAAGGTGAAAAAAACTGAGGAGAAAAAAACTAGACAAACAAAAGTTTTTAGTGCATGCAGAGAGTGATACAGCTAACAAATGAGACTTTACTGAATGACGAGTCAAGCAAGAATGAGTTTTAGTTGATGGAACAAGAGATGATAGCTCCTTTGAGCAGCAACCATGATAGTATTTGTAGAAAAGAGAAAGAGATGCAACTTTACAATAATGGGAAAGAGACTTGAGCTTAGCTGATAGAGCGGGTCCAACTACGTTTACAATGCTTTTTTGGATCTTTGTCTAGAAAAGAAAGAGCATGATTAGAATAACCAACCCAAATATTTGACTACAGTATTCCACACAGGAACAAATAAGAGATTTGTAGAGGTAGAGAATGGAATCAGGAGTAAGAAAATGGCGAACACGATAAAGAGAAGAAAATTAATATGGTTTCCATGAAGGGTCAGAAGTAAACAATAATCTAAGAAGACATAAAGAAGACTCAGTGAGAGGGTTACCATTCATTAATAAAGAAATGTTGACAGTATTGCGATACTGATATAAATAACTGAGTTTTGTTGGAGTTAAATTTTAAAATCTACTGCAAGGTCCAATCTGTTACAGAAGTGAGATCAGATTTAAGATCAGCTGCCTGTTTTAAGCGATTGAAAAGAGAAGATTTTTTGTCAAGGCGAGAGTATAAAGTTGAGTCATCAGCTAAAAGGGCTACTTTAGATGTAAGGTTGTCGGAAAGATCACTAATGTAGATAAGAAACAAAACAGGACCAAAGATAGAATCTTGAGGTACTCAAGAAGTTACTGGAAATGAATAAGAGTGCTGGCCTTCGAGGATGACTTTGATAAAATGGTTAAAAAGAAACAATTTGATAGTCTCAAAAACATTCCCAGATACACTGGCTCTAGACACTTTTGGAGAATCTTCAACAGCATTAACAAGGGTAGGTCTAACATTCAACCCTCATTTATGGGACCTTTCTAAAAGATAAGGCAAAAAGATTTGCAAAGAATTTTTCTTTGTGAAAACCATGGAATAGAATGAAGCTTCACTTGGAACCAATGAGAAGGAATAAAAGCTTCCATTCCAGCCTAAATCCAAGAGGTTATGTAGGAGGCCCATTTATCAGCTGAGAGAGAAAAGACATTAGTCCAAGGACCATCATGAAGAAAATCATGAAAAGAATCCCAGTCAGCTTTAGGGTAGCAAGTAGTGCAATAATAGGGTGAAAAAGAAGTACAAGATAAAGATTTATTGAGATGATTGCTTGGTCAGTACCACCTAAAAGAGAAAAAGAAGAAACTGAACAAAAGCTAGAGTTAGAGACAAGACATAAATCAACAAGTGAAGGTAAATAATTAGGAAAACGAGACACAAAGTTAACTGAGTAAGAGATTAGGAAATGCAGAAGTTATAGGCTTTAGTGAAAAAGAGAAAATGGTGACAAAGAATTCAATAAAAACTCACCATACAAACATTTAAAGTAAAATTGACAACTTAAGATCTTAAGATCCTTATTTTAAAAAACTTTCACTTGATTATGTTTAAAATAATATATGATCCTTATTTTAAAAATAGTTTATTGTGATTACATTTAAAATGATTAGTTATATCAAAATTTAAAAAGAAGATTAATTGATTAACATTAAGTTTATTACTAAAAAATTATTTATGTATGAAGTTTTTTCTTACAATACTCGATTCTGGAAATAGGTTAGCTAATTTTAGAATTTCAAAATATTAAATAAATATGAAATTACTAAAATTTATGTTCTCACCTTGTGTAGGAATATTTATTATTGTATCGATTGCACACCAACTTAATGACAGGCTAAATTATATAATAAAGAAAAACTAAATAAATATAGTAATGGCAAGTAAACTAGAAAATCTTCTATATATATAAAGGGCAATGTGTGTGTGTGTGTGTTTGTTCTCTATAGAAATCCAAACCGCCGGACCGATCTCGATGAAATTTGGCATGGGGGTAGTCCTCGAGGGGGAGAAGGTTCTTAGCTGGGTTTTGACCCTGTACCCCGACCCCCGGGGTCAAGGGGGCTAAAAAATGAGCCCCCTGACCCCGGGGTCAGGGGGGCCGATTTTTTGGGCCGATTTTTGGGCCGATTTTTGTGTACAGATATCAGGTAAGCCAGTTTAAATATTGGCCCGGGCAACGCCGGGTAACTCCAGCTATATATATAAAGGGCAATGTGTGTTTGTGTGTGTGTTTGTTTGTTCTCTATAGAAATCCTAACCGCCGGACCGATCTCGATGAAATTTGGCATGGGGGTAGTCCTTGAGGAGGAGAAGGTTCTTAGCGGGGTTTTGACCCCGTACCCCGACCCCCGGGGTCAAGGGGCCCAAAAATAGGCCCCCCTAACCCCGGGGTCAGGGGGCCCATTTTTTGGGCCGATTTTTGTGTACAGATATCAGGTAAGCCAGTTTAAATATTGGCCCGGGCAACGCCGGGTAACTCCAGCTATATATATAAAGGGCAATGTGTGTTTGTGTGTGTGTTTGTTTGTTCTCTATAGAAATCCTAACCGCCGGACCGATCTCGATGAAATTTGGCATGGGGGTAGTCCTCGAGGAGGAGAAGGTTCTTAGCTGGGTTTTGACCCCGTACCCTGACCCCCGGGGTCAGGGTACGGGGTCAAAACCCAGCTAAGAACCTTCTTAGCTGGGTTTTGACCCCGTTCTTAGGGTACGGGCCCATTTTTGTGTAGAGATATCAGGTAAGCCAGTTTAAATATTGGCCCGGGCAACGCCGGGTAACTCATGCTAGTAATTACATAAAATATACAGTAAAATCGTATAATCAAATAAAGGTAAATTAAAAAGTTATAAAACATACACTAGATAATAAATATACACTAGACATAAGATAAAAATTGAGTTAAAACGAACAACAAATAAAAACACTACAAAATAACAAAAATAAAATAAAACTAATTCAACTAATAAGAATTAATTAAATAAACAATAAAAGGATTGTGGGACACCATGAAACATTGTAATTGTGGAGGCACCTACCAGAGTAGTGACAACCACTTTCATATAAAATAGTTACTACTAGAGTTATATTTTGACAAAAAAATTCATTTGATATAAACAGCTCGCAAGAGCTTGAACTTTGTGGAGTTTTAAGATATGTTATTAAATGTGTCAAACAGTAAGTATCATTATTTTGTAAACCATAAGCTTTTTACAATCCATAAGCTTTTTACAATCCATAAGCATTTTACAATCCATAAGCTTTTACAATCCATAAGCTTTTACAATCCATAAGCTTTTTACAATCCATAAGCTTTTTACTCCATTAAACAAAACTTTCTTTTTTCTTTTTTTTTAAACATCTTCGCTTCCAACAAGGCTGCAAGCAGCCACTAATTAAAGTTAGAAGTTACTGAAAGAGAAAAGATGAAGAATGTAGAGCAAGATAACGATTGACGGACAACTTGAAGGATTGCAAATTATATGAATCAGGAATACAATATGATGGAAGCGAATTCCAAAGAGCTGATGTTCGAGGAAAAAAACTAGACAAATAGCGTTTTTGGAGCACTTAGGAACAGTCACAGTAAAAGGATGACACTTAACTGAATGACAAGTAACACGAGAATGAATTTTAGTAGATGGCACAAGAGATGCTAGCTCTTTAGAGCAGTGCCCATTATAGTATTTGTAGAAAAGAGAAAGAGAAGCAACATTACGACGATTTGATAATGGTTGGAGGTTGGCTGTAAGAGTAGGTCCAATTATGTTTACAATGCATTTTTGCACCTTGTCTAAAAGAGAAAGGACATCGTTAGAAGATCCGCCCTAGATATGGCAACAGTATTCCATACAAGGCCGGATTTGAGATTTATAGAGATAGAGAACAGAATCCGAAGTAAGAAAGTGTCGAGCTCGATAAAGAGATGTAACCTTAGCAGATGCTAATTTTGCAACTGATTTGATATATGGTTTCCAAGAAAGGTTGGAAGTAAGAGTTAATCCTTGAAGATGAAGAGTAGATGACTCATCGAGTATATCACCGTTTATAAATATAGGAAGATCTACATTATTGCGATAACAACTGGCTGAAAAAAATTGAGTTTTATCTGCATTGAAGTTCACCAGCCACTGTGAGCCCCATGCTGTAGTAGAAGTGAGATCCTTTTCAAGTTCAAATGCCTTCTTCTTATTCTGTAACTTCAGGAGTTGAGGAACTCCTGAAGTTACAGAATTAAAAGAAGAGTGCTGTCCATCAAGGACAACTTTCATGCTACGATTGGAAAGGAAGGATTCAATAATCTTAAAGATGTTGCCAGATACACCATAAGAAGAAAGCTTATGGAGATGACCAGCATGCCAAACTTTATCAAAAGCTTTTGAAATGTCAAGAGCGATGGCCTTAACCTCTTCATCTTTATCTAATGCACGATAAAACCTATCAGTTATTACTGTTAGCAAATCAGTTGTAGAACAAGAAGATTGAAATCCATATTGATGGTCAGAAAGTAAGTTATTAGATTCAAGATGAGAAACTAAGTGTTTGTTAATTAAAGATTCAAAAACCTTGCTTATGATAGGAAGAAGACTAATGGGATGGTAGTTAGATGAATCAGATCGCTCTCCAGAATTTTTGAAGATAGGGATAACAGACACCGCTTTCCAGCAGGCTGAAAAACAAGACTCTGATAAGCACTTGTTGAATAGTTTTGAAAGTATAGACGACAGCTCCGGAGAACACTTCTGCAAGACAATAACAGGTATGTTGTCCGGGCCACAAGCTGTAGAAGAGTCTAGGCAGGAAATCACTTTAGATACAAAAGCTGGCGTGATACAAATGTCAAGCAATGGATCAACCTGTTTATTGGCAATATCAGGTAGAACGCAACTAGTGGATTCAAGAGATGATATTGATGAAAAGTTCTTAGCAAACAATTCAGCTTTGTCTTTAGGTGACAAAGTCTGAACCATACAAGAGAGGTGGAATTAAAAATTCACCCTTATTATTGATATTATTAAAGATTCTACAGAAGTCACAAGAGCCTAATTTTTGAGATGAGATACAAGATTTCATGAGAATAACGGGCTTTGGTGTTAGACAAAACCTTTTTACAATGGTTTCTAGCAGAAATAAACAGACATCTTTTTTCTGGAGAATTGTTTTGCTGATAGAGAATTGCTTTGATGATAAATATGGAAGTAACGGTTTCGATTGGCAATCGCAGCAGCACAGTGTGAGGAAAACCATGGAGGAGAGTGAGGCTTGACCTGGAATCGTCGAGAGAGAACAAAAGATTCCATGCCAGCCTGAATCCATGAAGTTATGTAAGAAGCACATTTGTTGACAGGAAGACGAAAGATTTCTACCCAAGGGCCATCACGAAGAAAATCACGGAAAGAAACCCAGTCAGCTTTACTGTAGTTGTAAGAGGTTCGATAATAGGGGGATTCAGGTGATGAAGAAGAATGAGATATTAGTTTTAGAGAAATCAAACTGTGATCAGAAGCACCTAAGAGTGAATGCGGAGAAACTGAGCACTGACTAGGATCAGAAACAAGACATAAGTCGAGTAGAGAAGCTTAATGATTCGGGTTGTCAGGAAAGCGAGTTGGAAAGTTGACTATTTGAGTTAGGGATTGTGAAAGGCAAAAGTTGTGGGCTTTAAAGCCTGAAGAGTCACTGACACTAGAGCCAAGCCATTCAGAGTGGTGAGCATTAAAGTCACCAACAACAACTATATTAGCTGATGGATAAAGAGAGAGGGCTTGGTCAATATGATCAGAAATAACATCAAAAAGAGTGCAATCTTGAGATGAAGGAGAGCGATACAGAACAAATAGAAAGGCAATAGAGTGAAGTGGTGCTAAACGAAAGCACATGAAAGAATAGTCTGTGGATTCAAACCTAGTTTCACAACAAATGGGGGAATTCTTGCAAATGTATATACCCAGGCCAAGTATGTGACTATTTACGAATTAAAGGAAGATAACCATCAACACTAAGATCGCAAGATGAGATAGCTGAACTCAAATTAGTCTCATAAAGAGCAAGTAGATCTGGTGAACTTTACAATAATAAAGATTTAACAGAAGAAAAGTTAGTTCAAATACCACGAATATTAGTGAATGATAGGTTTAGAGAACTTGTTGATGATGATGGTTTTTTGTGTTTTATAGTTTTTGGTACTTTATTCATTTTAAAATTAGATTGAAGAACTTGACTCAAAGCATAGATATTACTCAGAACACTGTTTAATAGCCCAAGCAATTGTCTCATTATTATTAATAAACCCTATGCCATAACAAAGGGCTCTAAATGTGGCCTCTGCAATGCACACCAAAAGTACAAACAGGAACAACTATTGAAAAAAAAATTGATACTAAAAATAAAAAGATTGTTTTTTATTAGCAAGTATGGGAACTTGATGCAGCCCTTGTGGGGGCCCTAAAACTATAGAATAGTACTCTGTGTCATAAACAACATTGTAAATTATTTCTTTTAATATTTACAGTCAATCTTTAAGGAATTTATGTAAATATAAAACTATGAAACCCAATTTCGATACAAAGCCTTTCAAGTGAAAATTTACTATTTCAAAAAATGTTATATTCTATATTTACTTTTTTAATGGTACTCAGAGTTTCTACAAAGGTATCTCATGGGAGGTGTACCTTGATACAAATTTCTAACTTTATTTTAATTAGTCTCACAAATATAACCTGTTATATTTTGGTAATTAATGAATTTGTAGGTATAAGATTAATCTAAAAAATGCATCAATCACCAAAAAAAAAAAGTTTAAAAAAATAGTTATGAAGCAAAAAGCAAAGGCGTATCATGGTGCCCCACCCTCTCCTAATTAATAACTTTTACAAAATAACTAATAGTTTTTCTACTAACTTTTTCTGCATTCATAATTAACATTCTCTCCTCTTTTGAAGAAGTTACAAGAGGCACACGACACTGAGGTTCAACATCATCCCCCTTTTTCTTTAGTTCATCCTCTACCTAAAAAAAATATATTTTTAAAATCATAAAACCATTTGTTCTTTGTACTGAGTAAAAGTCTTCAAAAACATCAAAACACAACCCTAAATTGTAGAAAAAAGTGTCACGTTATAATTCGTAGTTATAGAAACCATAAACAATCAATATAAATCAATTTAAGATTTATCAATGAAAACCAATAAAAGCTTATAAAACTAATTAGTAGAAAAGTATTGATGAAAGTATGATAAAGATGAGATATAAAAATATTATATAGCATACTTTAATAAAAAAAGTATTATATATCATGTTTTAATAAGAAAATGTAAAACAAAATGCTATATCCAACTTATGTATTTTTAAAACTATGTAAATGTTAAAAAATTGTTATTAAAAATTTTTTAATAAATGTTAAATTTTTATTTGATAATTTTAGCACTATGTGTTTAATTTTTATTTAAAAACTGCAGCACTATGTGCCTAATTTTTAAAAAACCCCACTGAACAAATCCTTAATAAATAATACATTTAATAAAATTAATTTTTTTAAATAAAATACTTTTATATAACCAAAAAGTAAACTTTATTAATTTATTTTTTTTGAAATACAGTCTATTTCTATTTGAATATCAAAATTATCTTAACAACTTAACTATAACACAAATAAGTTGTAAAGAAATCTTACACAATTAATAAGTTCTTGAAGGCAATAATACTTTGCTTCTGCCAAAAGCTCTTTTAACTCCATTTTATCTTCAGGCATAGGACACTGTCCATCCCGAAGATAATTTAAGATTCTTCCAAAATGCTTTCCAGCTCGATCAATTAGAACCCAACCTATAAATAATATAAAAATGAAGTTTATTTACAAAAAGTCCTCATAAATTTTTTCGTGATTGCAATTTAGTAAAAAATAGATAAAATAAAGATGAGCTGAAGTGTGGACAGAGTACATTATTTTTAAGTTTTAAACAACTTTAAAATGCTATATAAAATATAGACAACTTTATGCTATATAAAATATTTTTAAAACAAAATACTGTAAAAGTTAAATAGAAATACATATTTAAATATTATAAAGTTTGTATAAAAATTAAAAAATTTTTATTAGGTTTTACTATAACTCAAATTAAATCTAAAAATTTTTTCTCACTACACACTCACAAAGTTGACTTTTTCAATCAAAAAAAAAATTAAAATGTTTATTTTAGAAATATAATAAAGAAATACTAAGCTTCATTTCCAAACTTTTCCTAAAGCAGTGTCAAGCATGGATGGTATTGTATTACTTGTACTTCAAAATGAAACTTTACACAAAATCAAAGCATTTTTATTGCTTATGTAAATAAAGCAGAAGACCTCAATGACCATCCTAGTTATGCTGCAATACATTTGTCAGCTAAACACCATCAAATACAAAGCATACAAAGAACTAAGTAAAAAGCAAACTAACATATGAAGCTGATGCAAGACACAAGCTTTTTACCAGATATAAAGAAAACTATCAACAACCATTTCATTAACAAAAGCTTTTTATGTATAATCTTGATTCTTATTATGAAGTATTGGGCATGTAAATACAACTTACAGACTTTAATTTAGCCCATCAGCATGCGTTATGGAAAAGAAATCAAAACTTAATTGGTCACTGTCCCAAAAATAAGGAAATATTTATCATCCTTATTTGTCTAAAAGTAATAACGTCTAAATAATGAAGCATCTGAAGATACTTTAAAAAAGCTGCTTTGCTGACATCATTATGCAGTGGGTAAAATAGAAAAATCAGTGGACATAATAGAAAGATCAGTTTATTGGTATTTTACCAATTAGTAAATTGATTGGAACAACACTAAGCAAAGAAAAAATTATGAAAGTGCTGATTAAAAAAAAGTGTTTAAAAAAAGACATTCTAATTGCCAACTGTTGTTTTCTCCTGTACGGACAACACTAATGTTAATAAAATTTTGTCTTTTGAAACATGTTATTTTTATGTAAGCCTTTAGTTTGGATTGGAAATAGAAATTTTTGCTTCAAATACTTGCTTGAAGCTTTGTCTGCAACAAATGATGATGACACAACATTATTGGCTGTTTAGAAGTTAAACATGCACCACAGTCAAAGTACTTGAGAAAATAATCCAAAAGCATTTTAACTAAATAATGTTAAAAAATAATCTAATGAGTCCTATGAACACAAACTTTATTAAAGGCACTCTTGCAAAACAAAACTCCATACTGTAATCAATTATGCTCAATCAAATAGACTTATCAGTCAAAAATGACTTTCTTTTATAAATTCATTGTACAGATCTACTATAACTTTATTCATTTTAAGGTAATTTACTAGAAGATCTTATATTAATAATTCAAACTGTATTATATATATATATATATATATATATATATATATATATATATATATATATATATATATATATATATATATATATATATATATATATATGTATATATTAATATATAGTTAAGCAGCCTAAAATAATTCTATTTTTGCACTCTTGTTCATAGAGTCTTTAAAAATATTCATTAATATTAATATAATTATTTTTTTTAATAATTTTTTATGAACATTATTAACTATTATTATAAATATACAAAAGGGTGGTTCAAAAAACAACTTTTTTTAAAATAGTCTGCTGCACTTAACTAAATGTGTTCTATATAATACAAAAACACTAGGTTTAAAATTTTTTTGAGTAAAAAATATTTTTAGGGATGCCTCAAGACCCTTAAAAATTTGACAGGTCCCTAATATTTTGAAAAAAAACGTTTTTCTAAAGTATGTCAACCTGGTACTCAAAAGAAGCGAAACTATATAAAAACTTCAAAAATAATAATCAATTTACATAAAAAATATGTTTAAAAAAATTATTTTGAAAAAACTTAAAAACATTGACTTTTTTTTATTTTTTATCTTAAAAACAATAGTTTAAGGCGATTATATCTACAAAAACGTAAATTTATGTAAATTGATTATTATTTTCGAAGCTTTTATATAATTTCGCTTATTTTGAGTACCAGGTTGACATACTTTAGAAAAACGTTTTTTTTTCAAAATATTAGGGACCTGTCAAATTTTTAAGGGTCTTGAGGCACCCCTAAAAATATTTTTTATTCAAAAAAATTTTAAACTTAGTGTTTTTGTATTATATAGAACACATTTAGTTAAGTGCAGCAGACTATTTTAAAAAAAGTTGTTTTTTTAACCACCCTAATATACAAATAATCATTATAAATAATAATATATAACGATAATAATATATAACGATAATTTAAATTTATTCTTTTTCTTAAATGAGAGAGAGAGGGCAAAAAAAAAATTATTATTATCATTTATTATTCTCATTTTTTCAATATTTATTTTTACACCATTCTTCGTTTTTATAACAAAAAATTAAATTATTTTAGCCTACTTAACTGCAGGATTACCTATATATTTATTATAATAATCTAAATTATTTATGCTTTACTTGTGCAGGTTTTGTCTATAAAATTTATAAATATATTAATAAACTTATATAGTATATAGAAAATATGTATAACCTTCAGTATCAGTTAACACTTCCATTCTACCACTAAACATTGCTCGCAACATACTATCAGCTCTTTTAGTTAATGTACCCAACGTTGTGTAGAAAAGTGAACCTCCAACATTTAACTTTACGTATTTAGTCAAAACAGGTTTGTTACCTCCATCTTCAATGAGGGAAACAATACTTTTTTGAGTTTCTCCTGACATTACTTTAATATAAGAAGCAGTTGAATTATAAGTACTGTAGATAAACTAAATTAATATCTCTTTTAGTTTGATTCATTTCATCAAACTCTTCATAAAAGAATCAACATAAAACGTTTGTTATTCTAAAAAGTACGGCAACATTTAAGGAATGAAAATATTTTTAGGTATTTTAAATTCAAAAACAAGAAGCGTAAATGATAATCCCGTGCACGGAAGAAAATTTTGCTTTTCTGTGCAAATAATTATGCACAGTTAAGCAAAGTTTTATACATTTTCACAACCAATCACAATTAATGCATCCTATACCGGTATTATTTTTAACACCGAGGATTCGGTACTGAAAAATTTCAAAATTGGTAATACCGGTAAAATACCGATACTGATACTTAAAAAATAAATAATTAAGACATGAATAAAATTTCAAAAAAAGTAGTTAAATTTTTAGTAACTCAATACATTTTTGTTTCGCTTAATATCAAAAACTTTTTTTGTCTTTTGTAAAGTATGCCCGTAAGAAACAAAGGGTATTCAGAGTGTCATCCTTTAGAGATCGTAATTTGGTGACAATGTTGCCACTTGTCTCAAATCAGTGCTCCGTTTTGACACTTGTTGGTTTTATAGTTTTCATATATTCATAGAAGTTTTGCAAGTTCTCCCTTCGAAAACTGCAATCTCATTGCGGATTGTTTTTGATTAATTTTTCGAAGCGTCCGATTTTTCCTTATTCTTAAATTTCTTATCATTTAAAAGGCAGTACAGTCAACAGAATTGTTATCAATAGAATTATATCTCATTCAGTCAACATACACAGTGACATTTACAGTAGTTGATTTGCTAAGATGCTTAAAAAAAGCGCAAGATTCAAACAATTCTATTGTTAATGGCTTTTGTGGTGTTAATGCAGCAAACTAATTAAAGTTGTCTATTGCTTATTTAACATTGGCATTAACATAGTTTTCAATTTACAGCTTCTAAAGTAATTTATAATAAACAATAGCGTTGCACAGGCTAGCAATAGTGTTGTATTATTTCGGCACAATGCTTCTACAACTAAATTCACTAGCACCAGATATGCCAAACATAAAATTTTGATGAGCACTTTATTATTTAACTCATTTTTAGTGTCATTGTAAATCAGCGACCAGCGTTTGCAGTTGTTTACATTCATAAACTTTTAATCAGTGTGTGCGAACTGCTACAGCAAATTTTAAAGTTGAGTATTAGTAGAAATGTTTTACCAAATTCGCCAGTATACTTTTGAAGTGTTTGATAATTTTTTATTGGCGAACTACGAAACAAATTTACAACAGTTAACACCTTAGCAATTAACGGCTGCGAACCATCAGTCTGTTCAGTAATGCTGTCATTCTCGCTCATTTTTTTTTTTTAATTTTATTTTATTTAGGTGCCCCAAGAAGTCCTTACGGTCTTATCACAGAGCACCGCGGATGAGTATTTAATTGGAAGTTTATGCCTCCTATCTAACCGATGTCGCACTACGTCACGGCCACTCTAATTAAATTCATTAAGTTCCTTAAAAAAATTAAAAACCATTAAATTAGATTCATTAAAAGTTAAAACCTGCTTGAAGTGTGTTTTCCCCACTTATGGTTTTTTTTTTGCGTCATAGTAAGTGCTCGTATCTTTGTCATCGTTACTCTCACTGCTACTTTTATCGTTGCAGATTTTTTATTGGCATCTTGCACATCTAATTCAATACCATGCACAATGCAAAACTTTTTATCGCAATTACTTAAACGACCCACTTTCGGCATTATAGAGACCCCATCAGTAGCCGTGAATTAACAATTCTAGCTAACCCAAGTCTCAAAGATTCTAACAAACTCGCTTGGGGCAGTTCATCAAGAGGGTCAACCTAAGCAGCCGTTGTGTAGTAGTTCGAGATCTGGTTTCAGAACTGGAAACCCATGGTTTGGAGGTTTTGAAATTGGTTCACGCCAAAAATGAATTATTGGTAAGGAAGGAGGCGTGAACTTCCAGGTAAAATGGGTAACCAGACCTAAAAGACTTCTTGGAGCACCCAAATAACTAAAAAAAAAAATCTAAAAAAGACTACAGCCAGGAGTTTGTCAAGCTCTTGAAGAAATCTTCTAGGAATTTTTTGGCTTATGGCAATTGAGCAATCGATAATTCAGCTATTAGAGGTTTGGATCAGCTATCAAAGTTTTGGATTTTTGGTCGATGGCAATCGAGCCAAAAGACGATGACAATGTTGCATCTTGGTGCAATTTTCTCTTTAGCAAGCCGATTTCATGCTTTGTTCTTAGACGTGCAGAATATACTAGTACTGCCACCATGCCAATATTAGTTAAACTGATTTTATCTTTTTGTCGCATTTCTAACATTTAGCAAGTAGACTTTTTTTATCGTGCAGAAAACAAACGCACACAGAATTTTCGGGATTCGTACTCCAGTGCTGAACTATTTCAATACTTTTTGTGACATAATGAATGTTTTTGAATATTAAAGTAATATAAATCTATCCATTTGACATAAAATATTGGTTATTAATTCTTAATTCAAAAGCATAAAGTCTTTTTTTATTAAAAGTGAATAATACCTATAAAACATTTTATAACATATCATTAGTATGCCTTATAATCAAGCCGTACTTATTTTGAGATTTTTTTTTTTATTGATTTATATGAATAAATGTCATTTAAGCTTTACTAGCTGAGTATTCTAATACTGGTCTTCTTAGAAGCTTTCCATAATTCAATTTAGAATCAGAATATAAGAATCAACTCAGAGTTTTAAACATGACGTGATAAACAGACTAGGAACATTGATCAGCAAACACTTTTAATGACATCATTATTTTGTTTAAGAAAGCAACGAGTGGCATACGCCTTTTCCATCCAAGTAAGAATTAAAAACAAAATAGATACACGTTTTTTGCTTGTAAGCATATGAAATTTTTGAAACAGGCTCGGGTATGCTTATGCAAAAAGCTCTAAGATGCTCAAAAATATGCTTAAGCATATTTCTAATAAGACATGCTTATTTCAACACTTTTTGAAAAATTAATAACACACACATTTTCAAAAACGTTTCAAATATTTTTCAAAAAAAACTGTAATATAACAATCAAAAATAATACGTATAAACATTAAAATACTATATACAAATGTTATCAATAAAATCAAACATACAAACTTCGTTTTCGTTTTCCCCGGAACCAATAAATGTGTCATCTGAACAAATTTCATTGATATCTTCATTTATAGCCTCAACCGGCTTAAAGTTTTCCACGCTTTCCCTGCCCAATGTGTAATATAAATTCGTCTCTCTTTTGCAGTGCAGGGCATTTTATTACTGAGACATCTCTCTGAATGATTATTTGAATCCAACCATTTTTGATGTTCAATGGCAATAAGCCTTTTTAGAGTGGCAGGGTATCCTGCGTATCAACTGGCTGCCAAAGATCAGTGGCACTTGGTAAACCGTAGCAAAGGAGTCCTTTAGCATCAGCATCTTTAAAACCTTGTCCCTTTAAAAAAAGAACAAATATTATCAAGTTTTTGTTCTTTGATAAACCGAAGGAGTGGTTTATCACGCTAGCACTTACAAACGTTTTGGTCTTACCAAGCATTTGTTTGAAAGTAAATGTGAATATCTTTGTGCCATGCTAACTTTTCGTCTTTTAAAGTGCGTTTTCCTTGAACTCTAAAAATGATGGCTAGCTTTGGTTGCTCTCCTTTTATTCGAAACATAATTTGAAAGGAACTTTACTTTTTTTTCCAATTCTGAGCCCGGTTGTGAGATCCATGTATTTTGTGTCGTACCTTAACTCTTAGAAACACATTTGTACGTTTTTTTACCATGGACAATCAAGGAGAGTGGGCTCTGGTTAACATCGAGCCTTTGTGCTGGTTGGTAGAGTCCCCATTTGATGTCATAACTTGGATCTTGAGAACCTGTTCTGATACACTTTCTCTGTACGTTGTATCATTTCAGTATTGATGGTTCCATTTCTTTCTTATGTTTCCTTTTGTTCCTTTGTTTCGATTTCATTTTTGATTTCACCAAACGACTCTATGCTATAGTTTCTTGATTCGCCTCATTATAATAGGCGATAATTGCTTCAGCTTTAAAGGCAGTATATTGGTGCCGTTTCTCATTAGCTACTTTGGTAAACCCTTTGCTTTTTTTGCTTGTACTAACAACTATGTTGACTAGATTATAAATTACATCTTTCACTGCTACAGTAATAAGTTCTTCTTTACTTTGAAGGACTTATGTTTCTGAAGTTTTACGATCTTTTTTGCTTATTACGTGCATAACTTTAACGTGAAAGACTAGCCCTTGTTGGCTTTTGAATAATTTTTTAAAATAAAGTTTTATAAACATAAATGGTCAAATGACTCATGTTAAAAATCGATCAACTGCTATTTAAATTTTGTAATAAAGCTGTCCAGTATACCCGGAACAGTTGTCATCTTCTGTTAATGTGAAGAATTTTCACCCTGCCTGACAGAGATCCCGGTAGTTTGTAGTCGAGATCTTGCCTAGGCGAGGTGAGTGGTTTTACATATAAACGCAATGTTAAAAATGTATAAATTTGAAGGGAGAGGCGAGATCTTGGTAGTTTTAATCATCCCAGTTAGACGGGAAGATTTTTATCCATCCAAACAACCCCTGAGTTGAGAACGACTGCTTATTGATAGGCATTTTTTTTTCTTAAACTAAATATTTTTTTAAAGTTTGGTTTTAATCTATTTTAAATTGCATTTTATGTAAAATATTTAAAATAAAATCAATCCGAGCCCACTTATTACTAGTTCAAGTTGGAATTTATTGATAATAAAATATTGACGATGAAATGCTCGACAATGAAATGCATTTAAAGCTAAAAAATTTACCATACCTATTTTCTAAAAAAAAAAACCTTTTTTCATGCTACCCATGCCACCCTAACCAAAAGGTAAGGATAAGCAGTTGCTACCTTAGGCTACCCTTTTCCGGCTAGTCTGGATTTTTGGTGTCTAAAGCCAGTTTTAGATTTTGTCTAATTTACGTTTAAATCTAGTCTAATTAACGTATATAAAGCGTTTAGATTTAGCATAAGTAAACGCATATTATACTTTTAGATCTTGTCTAACAGCTTCTTTGATTTAGTTAACGTAATTTTAATTTATTTAAGTTTTAAAACTTATATAAATTAAAATTTCGTTACAACTTTTTAACTTTATATAAGTAATAAGAGCTATATTGGACTTGAAATTTATGAATAAGATAGTTATAAAAGTAATGAAATTTATAAATAAGATATAGTAATTTATAAATAAATAAGATATAGTAATTTATAAATTTATAAATAAGATACAGTTATAAAAGTAATGAAATTTATAAATAACATATATATTTATAAAAGACCTGGTCTTATTTTTTATATTTTTTATAACTATTACAATATGTTTATAAACTTTTATACTATACTACTTATACTATACTTTTATATTATAAAACTAAATATAAAGTTATAAACTTATGTAAAACGTTTTCATATAGTGGGGATTTAGAGAAAAAATGTTCGTGCACTATATTTGTTTATGCTACGATAATTTAAAAAATTAAATGATCAAGCTTTTTGCAGTAGAAATTTTATAGTAACAATTTCTATCAAATATTTTTTTAAATTTAATCTCATTCGCAAAAAATAAAAGTTTACATTAAGATTAAATTAAAGATTACTAATGAAATTAATAAACTCATAAACATATATTTTGGATCACTGTTTTCTCTGGTTTTTGCATTATCAAATTCTTCCTTGTATACCGTCTACCGCCTGATTATCATGCACCTGTTCCTGTGACATCACCTGTTCTTGTGACATCATTTTCTACATTCGTATCCTGTTCGTTCGATTTTGTAACCTAATTCGTAACCGCAAAAAAACTAGGATAAAATAATTAGCGTTTTAAATATTCATAAATCAAAATTGGAATTACACAGAACAACTTTACATATAAAGGATTTTCTGAATGGAAGTTTTGCAAAATTTCCTGTACCATCCATATTTATTTTTGATAAAAAATTAGCAACTAATATAATTATAAAAAAATTATAAAAATATAAGTTTTATTATTTAAACTGTTTACAAAACTTACAAAAAAAGGTCTTACAGCAGGACTTTCATAGCGAGAGACCAGCAACTCATATTTTTAAATGTGTCAATGTGGCTATCAATATTTTCTAGAACATCGAAGTCCATTGATTTGTTGGTATTTAGGAAGGTAGATTGTCGCGAAAAGAGCTTTTTAAATTCCATGAATTAAAATGGCGCACCAAACTCGTTTATTATTTATCTATCATTCGTTTTGCTTTTAGTTGTTGTAAGGAAATGAATCTTGAAAACGTATTTAAGCCTAATTTAATTATTTAGCCAATGAAAAAATTTTTCAGCAGTAAAACAAAAATATTCTTTATTTTATATATTTAATTAAAATTAATACAACTAATTGTAGGTAGTCATGCTCTTGTCAGTTTTTAATTGTTTTTTTATTGATATTGCAAAATTAGACTCTAAATTACTCTAAACAATCTAATCTTATCTTTAATTTAGAGATAAGAAGCTTTACAAGTTGTTTGCTTATTGTATTTGAATAAAGTAATAAATAATAATGGTCATAAGTATTCATAACTTTAACACAAATATCTACTTATAATAATTTAACAAAATATATTACATTGAAATACTCAACCAATGTTACCTGTTATGTTGGTGGCAAGAATACACAATTCGTTAAAATTATTTCGGCATCTTTATTTTCGTAATACTATGCATTTTTGAATGTAAACTTTCTAATAAGTTTTTGTTGTTTTTTTTATTTCGTTTTAATTATTTAAACCGCGTTTAAATAGGCATAATTAAACTTAAGCTGTTATGTGAGTCTCTTAACCAATAGCTATATTACTATATATAATATAATACACGTTTATTAAACGTCGATCAAACGTTTATAATAACGACTTATGTTAGTCAATATTGTAAACGTTTGATCGACGTTTAATAAACTTTTATATGAAAAGATTTAAAGCGTAGATTTTAAATCAATAAATATTTACGTTTAAATAAGGTTGATTAAAGGTTTACAATAATGACTAATGCAAGTTGATATTCTAAACGATTAAAAAAACTTATTAATTTCCAAGGCCTGAGGACCAATTATTATTTAATGATTAGGAGTAGCAAAGTTTTGACCCTTATTTTGTGGAAAAACAAAACCTACCATAGTCAAAAATTATTTAAAGAAAGTGGTAAAGCTGAAAGTAAAAAAAGTCTCCCAAACGGTTTTAAAAGATTTTAAAATCACTTGCAATGGACCTTTACATATGTTTAGAATGCCCTCCCAAAGTATCTTATTTGGGGTATTTCGTTAGTAATACTTTCAGAACTTTCAAACAGTGTATATAGTTAAAACGATGCATGTTTAGGGACCTCTTGCACTTAATCTACCCACAAAAAAAACTAGATTTTGTGCCATAATCCAACAAGACTTACCAGTTGGATGCTAACGACATCGGTGTAAGTAACAATTTACGCATAAAAAATTTGCATCACTAAGTAGATTTAAATTTATTTAAGTGTATAACGCTACAATAAGTGTACCCTTTATATCATCCCATTTGGGTATCAAAAACTCAGCGAGAGAGAATTTTTTTTCTTTTTTCTTTTTTTTTGTTTGGGGGGGGGGGGGGGACCGGTCTAGCGTTACTAATTTTAAAATTTGAAAATGTAGCGGAAGAGCGGTAGCGGTTTTTTGTTCTCAAAGATACGGAAGGTAGCGATTGCAAGGCAACGAAGAGAGGGGGTGGGGTGGGGTGGAAGGGACAGTTTGTCCCAGGCGGCAGATATCCAAGGGTCGCCAAATGAAAAGAAGGTACCTAAAAAAAAAAAAGGTCCTTCATCTATAATAAAGGGATATTTTGGTAAATAAAGGCGCCAACTGGGTTGAGCGATTGCGCTTTCAAATATTTGATAGCGATACCCAGTTCTGCTTTATTCTTATTAGTTTATTATTACCTGTCTTTTCATAATTTATTATTACCTGTATTCTCATTAATTTGTTATTACTTATATTAACTTATTATTACCTGTATTTGCCAAAATGGAAACAAAATTTATACTTTTAAACGCGCTGAACAAAAATATCACTATAAAATAATAATTATTTTTTTTAGCGGGAAAGTTAGGTGTTTATACAGTCTATATTTGAGCCGGTGAGAATCAGAATGGTGTAAGTCAACGTTTCCCAATTTGAGATAATTTAAGGTCTTATTAGATTTAGCGTAGAGAAAACCCTGCAAAAAAAAAAAAAAAAAACAGCTACCAATTTGCCCATCTTTACATAAACTTACACTTTACGCCAGTCGCAAATTTAACATAATGATGTTTTGAAACAATTATTGACTTTACTCAATTTTTTTTTGACTTACAAAGGATGTTTTACTTTTGACATGCTAATTCTCACCAGCTCATATATACTCATATATATATATATATATATATATATATATATATATATATATATATATATATATATATATATATATATATATATATATATATATATATATATATATATATATATATATATATATATATATGTATATATATATATATATATATATATATATATATATATATATATATATATATATATATATATATATATATATATATATATATATATATATATATATTAGTTTTTGAAAAAGGTCACCCACTATGACTCTTGATTACACACTGGCTCCCATATATCAGTGAATTTTTTTTTCTTCAAAAGTATATCAATATTCTGGGTCTCAAAAGAACCAGAATTTCATAGAGATTTCAGAAATAATGATTTCAAATAAAAATGAATTGCTTAAATTTTATATACACAAAACAACAATTTTTAACTAAAAATTGAAAAGTTTATTTTTTATGACATTTTGTTTGCAATATTTTTTTTAAAAATGTTTCTATAGAAAAGATTATGAATTTTGAAATCACTATAAAATTCTGGTGGCATCCCTAATGCAAATGCATCTAAAGGTATCTACATTTAATTGTATTGTATTAGGATATTTTAGTTAAATGTAAATATCTGCAATTAATTAGTATACGTTCATTCAAAATCGGTTGATAAATGGCAAACATTGGTATATTAGCAAATTCTAAGAAATTTCAAATCAGTTCCAAATTTTAAATATGCATACTAAATCTTGTTTTTAATCACTTTCAATAAAAATAAAGCTAGGTTAACCTCATTTTTAGCTGCAAAAAGCATTTTTTTACATGTAGGTAAAACTTGTTTATTTTAATGCTATGTGGATTTTTATATTCCTGTATATGGCAAATGTACTACTCTTAAATGTTTATTGATATAATTTATGTTTAAAACTTAATTTAACACTTAAATTAAGTTTTAATTACTTTAAACATAAGTTTAAATCTGCAAAAAAATTTGCAAAATAAATTTTTTTAACTTAAAGCATTCACTAGTAAAGGGTAATGCATTTACCAGTTAAGATTGATACATCGAAATCAGGAAGCATTTATGAAAAAAAAATTTATTTTTCTTGAGGATCTTAATAAAAATGTCAGCATGAGTGTATTAATAAAAATATGCTGTTTACCAATGCTCCTTATTTTGTGTACCAATACTAACCATGTTAGAACGCATCAAAAGCAAGAAGCTATGTATGTATTTTTATCCAATTGATAAGCACAAATTTTTCTTCAATAATCAGTCATAAAAACACATAGGTTGACAACTAAAACAGTGCCTTGAATCATACGAATCGCTTCAAAAATATTAATGTAGAGCCTCTAACATTGCTTGCTGATACTATCAGATACCATACTGATACCACTTATCTTATCAATGATAGGATATGTGGTAGAGCATTACCTACCACATAACCTATCAGCAACAACAATTAACATTATAATATATATATATATATATATATATATATATATAATATATATATATATATATATATATATATAATATATATATATATATATATATATATATATATATATATATATATATATATATATATATATATATATATATATATATGTATATATATATGTATATAGTGAAAACTAAATAATAATTATTATATATTTCAATTACATAACTAAAAGTTTCACCCAATAGCGATCATCAGATGTATATATATATATATATATATATATATATATATATATATATATATATATATATATATATATATATGTATACACATATATTTGTGTATGCATGTATATATGTATGTATGTATGTATGTATGTATATATATATAATGATGCGGTATGTATATATAAGATGCATTAGTGGTGTAGTGGTAGAGCACTCGCTTCATAAGCGAGAGGTTCCGAGTTCGATTCCCACCACGTCCCTGGTAGTACCACGTTCAACTTGTTTCTCCGCGCAGCGGCCTTGTTCGTCAAGATTCATGTTTCGGAGTTATAGAGTTGAGAGAGGGTTATAACCACAAGTAGCCTCCTCATCTGTAGTGGCCTTCTCGGCCTTGGGGAGGTGAATTAGATAAAAATAAAAAAAGTAAAATATGGATGTATGTATGCATGTATATATTTATATATGTATGTATGTATGTATGTATGTATGTATGTATGTATGTATGTATGTATGTATGTATGTATGTATGTATGTATGTATGTATGTATGTATGTATGTATGTATGTATGTATGTGTGTATGTGTGTATGTATGCATGTATATGTTTATATATGTATGTATATATGTATGCATACATAATCTGTATGCATACATATGTATGTATGCATACAGATTATGTATGCATACATATACACATATATAAGTTTGTCAATATTTAAAAAATTTTTTATGTCTATTTGTTGTTTAAGGTCATAATCAATTTTTTTCGATAATAAAAATCAGGAAATGACAGATATTTTGGAGTTTAATGATGTTTTTTCCTTAGTACGCGGTGCACTAGTAAGCATGATCTTTTTTTTTTTTTAAATTGATGTTTTAGAAAGTGTAGTAATTTATTTTATTAAAATAAAATAATTCATTTTTGAATATAATTATTAGAAAAATAAAATTCTAAATATCTGATTTTTTTTTTTGTTTGTTTAAAATTTTTTAACAAGTTCTGGTGAAAAATAAATTTCAAGAAATATTTACATTTATCTTTTCCTAAAAACTCTGGACTTGGTAACTTCCTTAATATATGCAACCTTCTCATATAACTTTTCAAGTCTTCTGTCAACCCTTTCCTTACTCTGTAACTCTATTCTTTTTTCTAGTTACTCTGAACTTGCAGCCTTGTTGAGAGCAAATCCGAATTATATGTATATATATATATATTTATATGTCAGAAAGTTTTTCCGTATTTTGTTGACACAAAAAAAAAATTAAAATGCAAGACCGGAATTTTTTTTTTTTAATTGATAGACTGCCTGACCTAACCAAACCTTCAGTCGATGTAGCAGCACTCCCTTTCGAGTCAGGCTATAAGATAGTCGATGTAGCAGCATTCCATTGCGAGTCAGGCTATTTGTCAGTCGATGTAGCAGCACTCCGTTGCGAGTCAAGCTATAAGATAGTCAATGTAGCAACATTCTGCGCATGATTTACAGGAAAAAAAAAAAATGAAAATAAAAACATTTTATTAAAGAAAATAAAAATAAAAACATTCAGAATGATTTTAAAAACATACTGGTCAATTAAATTTGCCTTTTTGCGGAATTTTTAAAAAGTGATTAATTTGTAATTAAATTAATTTTTTAACTTTCCGACAACATGGAAATGTTGGGTGAAGGCCAAAAGTAATTAAAAGTGACGTATTTGTTGACAAAAGAATCATTTTTTACCTTCTTTACTCCCAAATGTATTAATTTTGAGAACTATATATATATATATATATATATATATATATATATATATATATATATATAAAACCCTTGGAATTAGGAAAAATGAGGTCAGCAAGAATTTGCTGACCTCAATCTTTTGAGGTTGGCATCAGGTCGGCAAAAAATTTTTGATACAAAGGTCTTACCTTAAAACATAGAAACGAGGTTGGCAATTTTTTGCTGACCTTATGCTCTTTCAAGTCGGCAGTTAGGTCGGCATTGCCGAATGTCGACCCTAATGCCGAGGGTTGATATATATATATATAAATATATATATATATATATATATATATATATGTATATAAAGAGAGAGAGAGAGAGAGAGAGAGAGAGAGAGAGAGAGAGAGAGAGAGAGAGAGAGAGAGAGAGAGAGAGAGAGAGAGAGAGAGAGAGAGAGAGAGAGAGAGGAAATAATAAATATAAATCAGTTTAAAAGCTTGATTTTCTGATGTGACCTATTTTCTTTGATCGCAATTTGATAAAAATTTACTTTTAAAAATATATTTGATATAACTTAACTTTTAAATTTATTATTAAATTAATTTTTTTTAAACATTTTGAAACTTTTTTTTATATGAAAATTTAAATTTGTTTGAAAAATTGAGTAAATAAAAATAATTCGAATTTGAATTTCAAAGTTTTGGAAATTATGACACAACTGTTATCATTGAACTAGACTAAAAATGTAATTGTACTACTTAAAATGTAATTGTATTTAAATGTTACTAAATAATAAATATGAATAACTATTACATATATATATATATATATATAATATATATATATATATATATATATATATATATATATATATATATATATATATATATATATATATATATATATGTAATAGTTATATATATATATATATATATATATATATATATATATATATATATATATATATATATATATATATATATATATATAATTTATTGTGGTTATACAATTGTTAGTGTATAAACATGTTAAATTTAAAAACACATCAATATCTAAAGAATTTTTGTTAAATAGAATTTTAAAACATTTATAATAAAATATAAAGTTTTAAATTTTAAAATTAAGTGAACTTAATAAACACTGTAAATATAATAAGTGAATGAATTTAGTGGACATTGTATATACTAATAATGTTCATTAAAATTTACTGAGTATTTAAAGTACTTTGCATTCATATTCATGCTTTAAAATTACACTTAGGGTGGAATGCAAGAAGCGAACTTGGGTGAAGTTTGGCTTGAACTTTGAAGTCTGACTTTGTCATATTAGACTTCAAAAAAAAAGCTTGAGCAAGTATGTAAATGAAACTTGAAAACTTGAAAATCATGCTTAAGAAAGTCAAACTTGAAAAATTTAAAAGGCAGAAGCTTAAAATTAATTAAAAATTATGACAATAGTTTTCAATACCAGGATAAATATGATATTTATAGAGGTAGAAAACAAAACCAGTAGAAGAAGATGATTAACACAAGTTTGAATTCATCTAATGTATGACAGAATATATTTTTGTTATAACAGTTAACAATTCAGCAGTAGAGTGATTGGATCAAAATATGTATAGATAAGGGGTGGATCCAGAATTTTATGGCCTTTGAGATAGCTAACCTCCAGACATGATGCAAACTCCAAACAATTATGTGTTTATACTTATGTCAAATAAAGATGTTTTGCAAAAAATTGTCTCTCAGTTTAAGATGACTTGTAACATTAAAGTGGCAGGAAGAGAGTGCCATTTGGTTCAATATATCAATTAGAGAAAAAGTTTTTTACATTTATTAAGTTTATAAAATAAATAATTAATTTCGGCTAAATAAACCTATTTATTTTTTGAATTTTAGTAAAAGAGAGGAAAAGAAGACTGGCGAGACTGGCCTAATTAAACTCCAATATCCTAACAAGAGACAATATTTTGCAAATATTGCCATTAAATCATTTAATTCTATTTAAATTTTTATGGGAATAATTTAATTTAGGAGTTTGTGTATATTGTATGTAGTTCGTTGTTGTGTAGTTTGTAATGTAGTTTTAGAGTTAATTATTTAAGTTTCAAAAAACTTAATGGTTAAAACTATATTTTTTACAACTATTGATACAAAAAAAAAGTTAACTTTTTTGCTCTTTATATATTTATGCTCTTTATATATTTATGCTCTTTAGATATAGCATTTTACAATATCAATATTATTATATACCGAATGAACAAATGAGTCACTGACATTCATATTTGAAATAAGGTCTTCTGATATTATCAGAAAACTTGAAGTACCAGAAAAGCCAAAAAAAAAATAACAAAAGTATTATGACATTAAAACAAAAATTTACAAAAAATATTCACAATCTTACATATTAATACACCGATGTTAATAAAAACAATTTTAAGGATTATTTTATTAGAGAGTTTCTATGTTTTTGAATGTTTATTTCACAAGATAATACTTTTTTTTTTTTTGAGCTCTTCACTTACATTTTTCAATAAAAAAGATTTTCTTTATTGATAAGTATCAACAAAATGCTTCTTGCATTACACTTTAGTCAACCTTCAGATTTGAAGTATACCTTGTTTGCTTCTTGCATTCTGAAATGATTTTTGCTTTCTCAAGTTGGTTTTTCAAGTATAGCTTGAGTTCAAGTTTTCTCTTTGCATTTGCTCAAGTCAAATTTTAGACTTGAAGTATGACTTCAAATTTTAAGTTCGCTTCTTGCATTCCACCCTAAACATTCAAAGCTTATACTGAACATTAAAAATGAGCACTATAAATTAGTAAATTTTGCAAATGAAAAACTGAAAAAATACTTTATTATTTATTAATAAATAGTAATATCTATTGAATCATGTGAACTACAAGTTTTAAAATCAGGTGGATTTTTGAATGATTATATTATTATTATTATTTTTTTTTGCCTAATAAGGAGAGCATGATGAAAATGTATAGACATGATGAAAATGTATTTTTTTTTTATTTGTGCATATAAAGAAATTAATTGAGATTTTTTACAAAAGCCTATAAATTGTTGTTTGTTTATTTTTAGAATCCTGGTCGATTAAAACTCAATAAAAGTGGCACCATTTTTAAATCATACAAAACAGGAAAGGTAGATTCGACTCCAGTAGCTGAAATTCAGTCATCAAAATGGATGAGAGTTGCACGAGGCTTTGGGCTTAAATTAGTGCTTAAAAATGGCCATCAAGAAAAATACCATGGATTTAAAGAAGTGGTATTTTTTAAAAACCTTATGAAACTTTTTAATTATACTGAATGTTATAAATATTTCACAAAATAACTTAATTTACTTGATAGTATTTTTTAAAAATTACTAAGGTTATATATATTAACTTATTTATTATAAAACAATTAAAAATATAAAAATATGCCTTCAAAAGATGAAATGATTTCTTTTAGTTTTTTTTTTTTTAATGAAAGGTAATTCCATTCAAAGGAAATCAAAATGTTTAAAAATTATTTTATTCCAAAGAAAGCTCCATGAAATGAAATACATGACTTTCCAAAATTAGTTTAAAAAAATAGTTGATGAATTAAATTATCTTTTTTTTTTTATGTTGTATTTACTTTTAAAGTAAACAAATGATAGAAAGAAACAAAGGAACAGAGTTAGTTTTACATTTTTATGTATAACAAACTATATATTTATTTAAATATAATACCCCATACCCATTAAATGTATATATAATATGGTAGTAGTGTAGTGTTGGAGTGCTCACTTCAAAAGGAAGAAGTTCTGAGTTCAATCCCCACCACTTTCCTGGTAGTACAGTGCTTAACTTGTTTCTCTGTGCTTGTTTGCCAAGGTCTGTTTTTCAAAGTTATAGTGTTGAGAGAGGGTTGTAACTACAAATAAAGCAGCCTCCTTGACTGTAGTGATCTTGGCCTTGGGGAGGCGAATTAACATAAAAAAGGGGGTCTTAGTATAGAGCTCTGAGAGACCCGACAAGTTATATGTAATAAGTTGGATGAGAAAGTTGTGTTACTATAAGCAAATTGTTAACAACTATTTAAATAACTTTTAAGTCAAAATATATTTTCTTTAATTCAATAAAATTCAACTTTTTACGAGAATTATGTGATCCATCACATCATAGGCTTTTAATAAATCCTTAAGATGTATTGGGAGTATATAGCATATATATTCTCAACATATTGTGATTTTTTGAAAGATTTAGTAATACTATATGTAATTTGGAATATTATGTGTTCAGTTGAATTTCTTTTCTTGAACCCGTATTATGATATATTATATTATATGAAGATAGATGTTTGAAAATTCTTAAATCAGAAAATTCTATGCAGCTTTAACTTAAGTTTTTGTTAAAAAAAATCCTGTTATAATTTTGTTGATACAAAAGTTATTGAAACAAAAAGAATGGTAATGAAACAAGTTATTGAAGCAAAAAAACTTATAATGGGAATATTGATAGATAATAGAACAATATTGTAAAAATGTAAACAAGAGACAATGCTTTAAGCTTTTTATAGCTTTTTTGTAATATCATTTAAACTTAGAACACAAATATCTATAGTTACAAATATCTATAGTTACAAATATCTATAGTTACAAATATCTATAGTTACAAATATCTATAGTTACAAATATCTATAGTTACAAATATTGTTTTTAAATAAAAATAAAAAATCACAAATAAAATAAGCGTAAAAAAAAAATTCCGCAAAATATTTACATGGTAATTTAGACTCTCTTAGAGAACCACCTCCAACAAAAAAAATTGAACTAAAACTAAAATGAAGTTTCATTTAAAAGAAAAATTTTAAGATTTCAAGAGGAAAAGAAAAATTTCAAGATTTCAAGGGGAAAAGAAAAATTTCAAGATTTCAAGGGGAAAAGAAAAATTTCAAGATTTCAAGGGGAAAAGAAAAATTTCAAGATTTCAAGGGGAAAAGAAAAATTTCAAGATTTCAAGGGGAAAAGAAAAATTTCAAGATTTCAAGGGGAAAAGAAAAATTTCAAGATTTCAAGGGGAAAAGAAAAATTTCAAGATTTCAAGGGGAAAAGAAAAATTTCAAGATTTCAAGGGGAAAAGAAAAATTTCAAGATTTCAAGGGGAAAAGAAAAATTTCAAGATTTCAAGGGGAAAAGAAAAATTTCAAGATTTCAAGGGGAAAAGAAAAATTTCAAGATTTCAAGGGGAAAAGAAAAATTTCAAGATTTCAAGGGGAAAAGAAAAATTTCAAGATTTCAAGGGGAAAAGAAAAATTTCAAGATTTCAAGGGGAAAAGAAAAATTTCAAGATTTCAAGGGGAAAAGAAAAATTTCAAGATTTCAAGGGGAAAAGAAAAATTTCAAGATTTCAAGGGGAAAAGAAAAATTTCAAGATTTCAAGGGGAAAAGAAAAATTTCAAGATTTCAAGGGGAAAAGAAAAATTTCAAGATTTCAAGGGGAAAAGAAAAATTTCAAGATTTCAAGGGGAAAAGAAAAATTTCAAGATTTCAAGGGGAAAAGAAAAATTTCAAGATTTCAAGGGGAAAAGAAAAATTTCAAGATTTCAAGGGGAAAAGAAAAATTTCAAGATTTCAAGGGGAAAAGAAAAATTTCAAGATTTCAAGGGGAAAAGAAAAATTTCAAGATTTCAAGGGGAAAAGAAAAATTTCAAGATTTCAAGGGGAAAAGAAAAATTTCAAGATTTCAAGGGGAAAAGAAAAATTTCAAGATTTCAAGGGGAAAAGAAAAATTTCAAGATTTCAAGAGGAAAAGGAAAAGAACAAGTAGTAGTTTGAAAAATTAGTTACATCATCTTCAAATTAGTTGCATTATCTTCTTTGGATATTGTCAAAATTAGTGAAACTCTTTTTGATTTTCAAGTTTGAACAATAAGATTTTTATAGTATTATGATAGTTGGTTTTTGATCCTTGCAATTTTCCCAAAATTTTTCATTGATCTGCTTGATTGTAACCAATCATGTGACTTTTTAACTCCTTATTGTTGTAACAATAAGGAGTTAAAAAGTCACATGAAAAAAAATAAAAGTTAAATTTGAAACATGTTTTGAACTAAAAAAAAAAACAATTTAATGAGTGATTGAAAAAGAAGTAGTTTTAAGTTTTAGGTCCTAGTATTTTGATTGAACATTCATCTCTTAGAGTTTAAAGACATGATTGTTGCTAGTATAGAAAGGTTTTTCAAAATTTAGGCTACTAAATAATTGACTTCGTAACTAGGTTTTTCAAAGGGCACATCATAACAGAAAGTCTCAAAAACGTATTTGAAAACAAAATGTTCAAAAGTTTTCTTGAAGAGTTAAAAAATGAAACTCTGACATCAGAGTTAAATTGTAAATATAGACATACTGAATATAAATAGATATAAATTAATACAAATATAATACAAATATAATACAAATATAAATATAAATAGACTTACTGTATATACTGAATAGACATTCTCAATATACGTTTTGGTAATTTGTTTAATATTTGCATAGGACATAAATAGTATACATTAAAAAGTTTTACTCTGAGTGCATATTGTCTAAAGTGTAAACTTGTTAAAAGAAAAAATTTTGCTTTTGTCATTTAAAACTATTTAGTTATTTAATATTTTTTGTGATTCCATAATGATATGATGATCATTATGATCATCATATCATTATGGATGATGATCTTTAGATTTAACAATGCCAAGAACTCAATCAGAATATAATACAAATGTGTATTAAAATTTATCGAAAATGAAATGAATAGGAGATAATGGAGTATAGGACAATTATTCTCAATAGCAGATAAATGCTGAGTAGAAATTCATTCTGAGTGAGGCCTTGCCAATCTTCTCAAATTTTTAAATAAGATGCAATAATATATGTTTTGTGTTATGTCACATAACAATACTTAAACTTTTGACAGGTTTTAATCTTGAGATCTCCTTAACAGAAAACACAGTAAACGCAGTAAAAATACTAAAACAAAGCCTCTGCTTTGTGTTAGACAAGCTGGGGTCCATCTACGCAGTTTATAAAACACATTTAAAATGTGGTTTAGTATTACTCTTGAGCTATTTATGTTGTTTCCAATTTTTTTATTAAAAAGACTGTTACAAATTTTTACTTTTTTAATTTAATTTTTTATGTTTTTTTTATTCATTTTAATTTTTTTTTATAAGGTAAAATAAACTTTTGGAATGTTAATTAAGTTTTTTTAACGTAAAACTTTTTATTTATAAAAATTTTTTTTTTCATGTGTTCTTTATTTATTTTTACTTATAAATGACATATTTTGTTTTTTTATATTTGCTTTTTATTATGTATTTATTTAAGCATATAAATGCCATCTATGTCGATATATCCCTAATTAAAAAAAAATCCTGTAGATAAAAATAAAACTAAAAAAAAAATTATGATCAAATAAAAGATTAGTTTAGATTTTAATGACAAATTTTGAGAACATCATTAGTGTGTCTACAAAAAGTTTTTTGCTATTGTTTGGAGCAAGTTGTTTAGGTCTACAAAAAGTTTGTTGCTGTTATTTGGAGCAAGTTGTTATAGATACAAAGTATCTCAATCATTCAATAAAATCATAAAAGTTCATTAAATTCATAAAAGTTCTTTAAATTCATAAAAATAATGGAAGAACTAATGAAATTATGTGTGTTTCACTGATAAAAAAAACAAATATTTTTTTGCAAGTTCTTAAATGAGCTACTCAAAAAAAATATTTGCTTGTGTTCCAGCATGCAGTTTTTGTAAAAAGAGATGTTCGTTAGACAGATCAGAATGAACCCAATTTCCAACTATTATTTCAGTCTTTAAAATTCCCTCTCTCCCCAAAAAAATCTACATGCGATGTTCATTTCGATTTTAAAAACAATTGTAGACAACTTTTATGATCCTTGCCATAATACTAAACCATAATTTATTTGAGTGACACAACATTATTTCTTGCGGTCTGAATGGGAAACAGTGACAAATAATAAGAGGGCGTGATTAAGAAAAAAGAAAAATAGCCTATAGAATGCATTTGTTTTTATTTTATTTAGTTACAGTTACTAAATAAATTAAAAGTATTAAAAGAAAAACAAAAAATTGTTTAAAAATAATTCTTTATAACATTTTCTACAAAAAAAAACTAAAAAAAAAAATGTTACAGAACATTATTTTAATTTAGGGGGTAACTGTAGAAAAAGTACAAAGCCTAGGTAAGCTTTAATGCTTACTTAAAGTATGCTAATATCCAACTTTAACTTGAATACTTCAATGACTTAGAATCTCTGTTACTTAAATATTATGGATCCCAGTGCTTTTCCTCGAAGCATAAATATTTCTGTAGCTTAAATGGTAACTCTACTTAAACAACTAGTAAATTTCAGATTTCATATTATTCAAGATGCTTTGTTTAAAATGAAACAGATTCTAAAAAACTGTATTCACTTTTTGTGTCTAATCTAGTTAATTCTTATAATAATTTTGAGAGACAACTTTACTTGAACATAATTTTTAAATTAAAAAATCAAAAAATATAGGATTATGAAAGAAAACTTTGGCTTGAATATAATTTTTAATCAAAAAGTATTATATTTATGATTTTGAGAGACAACTTTGGCTTGAATGTAATTTTTAAATCAAAAAATATTTAGGATTATGAAAAGGTAAAAGAGTTCTATGCAAAGAATTTTGTGATGGAATTGGAAGATCAAGATTTGAGTGTTTCTGGTTGGAATTGGGGAGAAGCAAAGTTTAAAGGTTTTTTTCTGTTATAAAAATTTTCTTCATTATTACATTTCAGGTGATTTTCAGCTTTAACATTTTTAAAACTAATTTTCACACTAACACCATTTCAAAATTGTATTGGTATATACAAGACATAAATATATTTAAAAAATGTATTAGCATCTACAATATAACAAAAATATCCTACAAATATGTCATGTTTCACATATTTGTATGACATTGACTATTGAGTACTCTCAAATGCCAGCAGAGTTACTTCAGAGTCTTCAGAAAGTGTGCTTCTGATTACTTTGATGTAACTAAATCAAAAATTGTGTAGATATAGTTTTAAATAAAAAATGAAATGGATTTTATCTATTCTAGAAATCAAAAGAAAAATGTTATTTGAAACATTCAAAAAATTTTTGTTATCACTGTAATAAGTTTAATTAGCAAATGGCAGGAAAAAATTATAAGTATTAACAAAGATCAAGTTATATAGAAATGTGATTTATTAGGTAGATCCATAAAGAGTTGAAGATCTATAAATAAATCCATTATTATTATTATTCCTCTTATTATCTATGAATATTTGTACAGAATAATATACAGGCTAGTTTATATAGAAAAGTTCTATTAATATTAAATACTACTTTGACCTGGTAAATAAATAACAATAAAACAAGAAAAACCAATAAAACATTGAAGATTAAAAGCAATTGGTTAAAGATAAATGAATAGTTCAAAGCTAAAGGTTAAAATCAAGAAATTTATTTTTGAAATAATTTTAAATTTGAATAAATTTTTTGAATAAACTATCGTTGTTAAAAGTTTGAATGAATTTGAATAAATTATTGTTGTTAATGAATCAAATTGAAGTCAAAAGTTTATTGTTTTACACTTATGAAATGAAAATCTTCATACAACTACAAATTTTAGTATAACTTTTAGAATGTCAATAAAGCAACCTTCGTTTTTTTTCCCAGCAAATTTATAATAAATTACTGATTAAAATTAGAACAAATCATTTGACATTTGAAAGTTGTTTTCTAAATGTAGGCAATCTTGCTGTCGCTTGCAATGTAAGCAATCTTGCTGTCGCTTGCAATGTAGGCATTCTTGCTGTCGCTTTTTTCTTATACTAATGATGTTGTCTGCTTGTGTTTTAATCTTTGTTAAGGATATAAGTTATATTCTTTTGGACATGTTTAAAATGATCAAACTGTTAAGTGGTAATAGGAGAAAAATCATCATATTCTAAATGTTTAAGCTTGTACCTTTGCTTGTACCTAAGGTTAAATGAATTCTGAAATGAATTCTGAGCTTTGTCAGTATTGTTTATAAACTTAAAAAAAGTTTTTTTTATTAAATTATCAATTTTAATAGAAAAGATGACAGACTTTTCTTACGCTAGTTGTTATATTTATTGTTTTATCTATAATAAAAGAATGTTTTATTACAAATGATAAAATATATGTTAGAAAAATGCCATTAGTGAATATTGGCTCAGTATTATTAGTAGAAATTACACAAAAGTTCTTTACTTTTTTCTAATTCCATACACTAGCTTAAAAACTTTCAGTATAGCTTCCAAGATCTGATTGACATGGGTCTATTAAATCATGGAAGCTATAGTTAAAGTTTTTATGCTAGTGTAAGGATTACATAAAAACTTTCCGTATAACTTCCAAGATCTAATAGACATGAGTCTATTAAATTTTGGAAACTATACCAAAATTTTTATGGATTTTTAGTTTTTATTGTATGGAATTACAAAAGAGGAAAGAAGTTTTGTGTAAACAAAACTTAGTTAAATTTATATGTTTATGTTATCTACTTTGCTGTGGAGATAGTGAGATCTAACTGATTTACACTTAAGCTATGAAAATGTATCAACCTGTCTCTCCTGTAGCTTTTTTTGACATTAGTGTTTTGGAGTTCAAGGTTGAGAGACAGTTGCATATGATAAAGGTTTTTCAAAATAAAAAATTTCAAAAAACAAGCTGCCCTTCATCTGTAGTAGCCCCCTGCACAGTGGGCCAGGTATATGGGACACAGTGGACAAAACCTAATTATAACCCAATTGCTCCCCAAACCCATTTAGATATATAAATAATCATTATATATGAAATAATATTTATTTTTGTCAAGAATATTTTAATTTTTAATAACAAAATTACAATTAATAAGCTTAGTAAATTTTTTTTTTTAAATCAACCTTTTTTTCAAAAATCAAACAACAAGTTGTGTTTAGCTACAAAGAATAAGAAGAAGGTGGAGCTGATTCCCTCAGTAAAGCCAGAACTTCACTGGGGATTTTTTTTTAATTCTTACCATTTTTTTTATGACCTTTTCTTAATGATGTTATGACAGATACAAGTAGTCTCTTAACCAGGTTGCAATTTGTGTCTATTCTAGAAGTCTTTCTACTGAAATCTTCCCTAAACTTTTTAAAATCCTTGTTGCGGGCATCTTGGGCTTCCTCTGACATCAGTCCAAATGGCAAGTACTGTCTAGCAATGATGGTATGGCCATGAACTAAAATTTTGTGTACTGATTGTGACATGTAATACCAGGAATACTTAGATATGTAAAGTTTAAAAACAGTAATACAAAACTCTTTAAATTTGACAGTATCAATTTCAAATCCAGATGATAAAGTGACTAGAATGATGTAAAAATAAAATATAAGAGTTTCATCAACTTTCAAAATTTTGGCAGTTGATTGATAGTCTGCAAAGGCTCGTCGGGCGGTGTTTCTATCATTATTGGTACCTACAAATTGCATATATGATAGTTAACCTGATGATTTATATACAAGTATTTATGTAGTTTCACTTACCAGATCCTCCAATTTTTGGGAAATCCACAACCAGTCCCATTTGGTTCATAAATTCTGTCTGGAATGGTTTCTTCACTTGCTTAGTATTTTCTTTATCTTCAATAGCTCTAGACTGCCACTTTTGAGTTTCCAGTCTATATCCAATATGCAATACCATCTCAAAAAACCTAATCCAGGAATGCAGGCTAGAAAGACCATATTTCAGTTCTAAATTACTAGCATTGTCCAATTTCAGCACCATTTCTAAGTTATTCATGTTTTTTGGAGACACACCACACACAGAGCAACATTGAGTTGAATTAGTCACATCAGGCAGAATAGTTTGAATTTTGCCATCAATCATGGTCAGTTCAATAATACTTTTGACAACCAGATTCTATTTCAGATTCTAAATATTTTGCTTCTTCTACATTGCTTCTTGTACATTTATGATGTACTATCAAACTACAAACAATGTTTTAAACCATACATTATGCTCTTATATACATAATATACTAAGTAGTTGGAAGTATTTTGATTTTTTTTTTTTTTGAGGTTTTGTCTACCACCTGGCCACTATGCCCTGGAGGGAACCACTACAGTGGCTTTTTGCCATAAGTTTTATATTTACAGTAACTTTTATTGTTACATATCAGTTTTAAACAACTAGAATATATTATGAAATCACAACAGTACTCATGTAATGTCTTTATCTGAAATGCATATACAGGCGTATGACAATAGCTACAAACTTATTCAAATAAACAGATTATAAATGATTATTTAAAAAAGAAGAGTAGAAAAGGTGGAGGTTTATATTTCAAATAAACGGATTATAAATGATAATTTAAAAAATGAGAGTAGAAAAGTGGAGGTTTATATTTAGGTGTATTCTATGTTTCAAATATACAAAAGTTTAGACAAATTATAAGGCAAGCAACACAAATTACTAATGACTTTCAAACATTAATCGGCATAATATCTACTTATAATGAGCTTATATCCAGGCATTTTTCTAACTTTAATTTGCAATTAAATATGATCTGATGTGCAAAAAAAAATTAACCACATGAACTTTGAATAAAGAACTATTGTTTAAACTTCAAATACTATAAGACTGAAAAAATGAACCTTTAAATAAAATTTGTTAACAATTAATAATAAAAGGGGTAAAAACTAAAATCTGTTTCTGTCTAAATTAAAATAAAAATTAAAATCTAAATTAAAATAAAAAAAGAATTTTGTGACAAAATCTACTATGATCAATTTTTATGAAGAACTAGACATACCAAATGCATTGATGTTTAATAAACGTTTCAGCATCGTAAAACATAGAAAACAAGCTACTAAGAGCATTTAAGCAAACATAGCAATGAAACATGTGGTAGTAGATTAGTGGTTGAAACTTGTGGTAGTAGACTGTTGAACTTTTGGGTGACAATTGAGAAGTTTAAGGTTCAAATCCATAATACATAATACTCTAGAAGTACCAGGATCATAATACACCTCTAGAAGTACCACGATCATAATACACCTCTAGAAGTACCACACTCAACCTGTTTGTGTTTCAAAAATACTTGAGGTGGCCCATCAATAACTTGTTAAATATCTGGAGTTCAACACTCTACTGAACAACCACCAATTTGGATATGGTTTGAGATAATCAACTAAATTAGCTTCTTTTGTAGACAATATGAGAAACAAACATAGGTAATATGACTAGTTTAGTTTTTGTTATCAAAGGCTTTGACACCATTAGTCATATAATTTTGTTTGTAAAAATTGCCACTTTATGTCAATTTTATACTATCATTGTGCAAATCAATTGCATCAAACATTTTTTTTTTTTTTGTTATTTATTGTTTTATTCTGTTTTCTCTAATTTAACTGTGATTAAAAGCATAAGTAAATTTAAAAAATAAATAAACAAAGATGGACACTACACAAAGAAAAAGATCTAAAATATTAGCTTAACTTCTGATAAATCTCGAGGGGAAATAGCCACATTATGTTCAGTTAACCAATCCACAGTTAGCCAGGTCAATAGCATTACTTTGCAACAGGCAACTTTTCGCCATTAATTCAAGAAAAATATGGTCAAAAACAGAAGAACTCTGTGAGAAATGCCAATATCTGATGCTGGAGAGTATCCAAAATCTAAAAAAGACAAGTGACCAACTAATGAATGATTTAGCTACGCAACTAATAAATGATTTAGCTACGCATGACATCCATGTCTGTTTGAGTACTGTGCAGAGAAGGTTGGTAGCTGTTAAAAGGTTTGCCAGAAAATCTTCTAATAAACCATTGCTTACAGATGCCATAATGAAGAACACACCCTGTAAATATCCATGGCTTACATCACCCGAAAGGACCGAACAAATCCTTTTAGATGGGCATTATATAGACCTAGTGTGAACATTTAGAGCTGTTTTTGAAATCTTTTAACTACGTCCGAGCCATTTTTTTCATTTTTAAGTTATATAGTGAAAATAACCAAAATCCAAGATTTTCCAAAAAAATAAACAGCTCAAAATCATAAATTACAGTGATTTTTTTAAGTTGTAGGTATATAGAGATCATAATAAAATAATTTTAAGTCATTTCAAACATCCCAGAAGGTCAAATAATTATTGGAAATTAAAAAAAATGAATTTCATTTGAATTTAGTTACTTTGTAATGACTAAGCATCAGCAATGATTTTATGTACATGTACGCATGCACACACGCACGCACGCATGCATGCACTAACTTTTCAAATTAAAAAGGGTTAAATCCTTCCCTGTCATCCCCCTTCCATTGGCATGAAGTACACAATAAGATTATGTACACAAAAAAATTGTGTACACATAAAGATTATCATGAAATTTATGAAATAAAAAACATTCATAATTATTTTTCCTTGTTGAATGAAGATAATTTTTTAAAA
The DNA here is from genome assembly GCF_038396675.1 of Hydra vulgaris. Classification (NCBI taxonomy): domain Eukaryota; kingdom Metazoa; phylum Cnidaria; class Hydrozoa; order Anthoathecata; family Hydridae; genus Hydra; species Hydra vulgaris. The sequence continues at coordinate 21,893,981 of NC_088929.1, forward strand.
TGAAGACATAAAGCATCAAAAATGCCAAATAAAGCAAAAACACATGAAGAATGCAGAAAGTCTGTTTGTTTTCTTTGCATGAGGAAAGGAGACCGAGAGTTAAATGACTTTATCATTGGAAGAATTCACAAATTGTTGAAAACAGACATTGACTTTGCAGATGAAAGAGTCCCACAGGCTATTTGCAATGCTTGCCGAACTCTCTTGCAAAAAAGAGATGCTGGGGACATGAGTGTTTCACTTCCTGCAATCTACAACTTCTCTGCAATCATTGTCAAGCCTTTGACACGAACATCTGGTCCATGTGACTGCCTCATTTGCCAAATAGCAAAACTCAAGCTCAACCAGAAACATCCCTTGGCACCAAAAGAACAGAACAGAAACCTTGACCAAGGTGAATCTTCTAAGCCTGGCCCTTCACCAAAGTCCCGCTTACAGTCATCAGAGAAAAGATGCACACAATGTTTGTCCATTCTTGCAAGAGGTTTCAGACATTCATGCACAATCGGAACAAGACTCCAAAACTTGCATTGGTCCAGTCAGATCCTGTTGGTGCTGAGCAAATTGCATCTGCCATCATCAGCTCAAAGGATGCATCTCCTGGAGGAACTGTCCGGCTGAGTCAAGCAAGAGGAGGGCAGTTTTTTCCATTAACACCAGGTAATAATAAACTTCTGTGGGAATCACTTTTACTCATAACTATTGTTGTTGTAATCATTCACAAGTAACAAAAAGTTGTTCAATTTATTTCATTTGCTTTTTAGGCCCAGCATCTGCACGCAAATCAACCAGTTCAACACTTACAATGCAAAGCTTGTTAAATGTTCAGTTGAACACAGGACTATCCAACACGGGAATGCGACAACTTGCCTCAACACTTAACAAAGCAATAGAAACTCGACTAGTTAAGCCATTTTTCCAGCAAAAGTTTGCTGCTGTAGGAAAATCGTTGAATGATTTCTTTCAACTATCAGTTGTCAACATTTCAGCAGAAAAAGGAAAAGCTGAAGAGAAGAGAACAATCATTCACTGCAAAAATCTTGAGGACTTAACCAACAAGGTGTTGTTGTCAAGGGAATACGGCTCCAATCATTTTGTCAAGCTTAGCATTGATGGAGGAGGATCATTCTTGAAAATGAGCTTAGCAGTTATCAAGGTAACTGATGAAGATGATGAAACAAGAAGTCCTCAACAAAAAAGTCTTCGCTTGCTGACAAGCTCATCTGCCCGAGACACAGGTGTCAAACGGCAGCTCATAGTTGCCATCGCTGAAAATGTTTCTGAAACATATGAGAACGTCAAATTGATGATGAACATCATTCAATTAAATGATGTTTCTTTCTGCATTTCATGCGATCTCAAGTTGGCCAACATCATTTGCGGAATTCAATCCCATTCAAGCAAACACCCTTGTTGCTGGTGCAACATTGATTCTGACAATCTCTCAGAATGTGGAACATCCAGAAGTTTCGGATCAATCAAGGAGAGATTTGAAGCCTATGTTGCAGCTGGATCAGATACAAAATCAGCAAAAAATTTTGACAATGTAATCCATCCACCACTAATTAAAATGGATGACTCAACACTCATTTTGGATGTGATTCTACCAATGGAACTCCATCTTCTTCTTGGAATTGTCAATCATCTTTTCAAGAATCTTTCTGAGTTATGGCCTGGTGCCAAAGAATGGCCAACTTTGCTGCACATTCAGCTCCAGCCATACCATGGCGGACACTTTGCTGGCAATGAATGTCATAAGCTTTTGCAAAACCTTGACATTCTCCAAAGAATGGCAGAAAAAGCTTGTGCCTATCAAGCATTTGGTTTCATTGAAACTCTAAGACATTTCAAAGAAGTTGTCACTTCATGCTTTGGAACAACTCTGCAGGAAAATTATAAAGAAACGATTCAGAAGTTTAAAACTTCTTTCATATTCTTGCCAATATCGGTGACACCTAAGGTCCATGCTGTTTTCTACCATGTTTCTGAATTTGTAGAAAAACATCAAACCTCCCTCGGAATCTTCAGCGAACAAGCAACCAAATCAATGCATTCAAGGTTCACTGGGAGCGGTACAAGCGCATCCCAACTCATCCAGAATATGGAAAACAACTCTTCAATTGTGTTGTTGACTATAACAGCAAGCATCTGTAACAAACAACACCTACAAACTCAACTTTTTCAGAAATATATGTTTTGGACTAAAAAAAATTAGAAATTGTAAATTTTAGAATTTTTTGAGAAATTTAAAAACTGTTTTTGGATTATGCATTTTGTGAAGAAAGCTTTTAATTCTAGTCTCAAATTTGCAATATGTAAGAATCTGTTTATTTTTTATCATAAATATTGTCCAGACCAAGCAAGTTGTGAAAATATACTTTATGGAATTTTACACTTTGTGGTTATTTTACCATAGAACGTTAAAATGAGAAAAATGGCTCTGACAAACTTTTGGATGTTTGAAATGACTTAAAATTATTTTATTATGATCTCTATATACCTACAACTTAAAAAAATCACTGTAATTTATGATTTTGAGCTGTTTATTTTTTTGGAAAATCTTGGATTTTGGTTATTTTCTCTATATAACTTATAAATAAAAAAAATGGCTCGGACGTAGTTAAAAGATTTCAAAAACAGCTCTAAATGTTCACACTAGGTCTATATAATGCCCATCTAAAAGGATTTGTTCGGTCCTTTCGGGTGATGTTAGCCATGGATATTTACAGGGTGTGAGAAGCGTTGACTTAAGGGCAAAGGAGTACAAAAGTGGACTAAAAAACAATGGAGAAAGATGCAACAATGTTAAATTTGCCGCTAGTTTAATTATTATATTTGTATAATCATACTATTTTCAAAAACTGAAGATATGGCCCGGCAACTCCCCAGATCTCAATTCAGTTGAAAAATAAAAAAATAACTGCGAAAACATAGCTGCACAACTAAAACTAAGCTTACTACCACTATTCTTCAGATTTGGTTTGAAGACCCAGAAATCCAAAAAATTTGTAAAAATTTTGTAGATCCTATGCTGAATCGTGTGCAGAAAGTCATAACAGCACTAGGAGGACACACAAAATATTATTGTATACATATTATTTTAGAGAAAGAAAACTTAAAAATTCCTGGATTTTTTATTGTTTTTGATTTTGATGCAATTATATACTGTATATCAGCACAATAAATTTGCATTTTAATCAAACTCAAATAAAATTTGTTTGACAAAAGTTACCAGCTAATTTGCAATAAATTATTGAGTGAGGCTCTTGAGATTTGTATTAGGATTAGTTTTTACTTGAAAAGTAAAAAATGAAAGTTAATTAAACCAGTTAAGAAATCGAATCAATTACAAAATCTGAACCTCAGCAGGATTTGGCAAAAAAAAAAAAGATTCTTGGAGAGGTTAGTTGTAAAAGATAGTTAAAAATATAAAGTAGTAGAGTACTCAGTTGTTATTTGAGACATAAATAAGAAAAGTATTTAGTCAGTTGTTATTTAAGACATTAAAAGAAGAGTATTCAGTCTATTGTTATTTAATACATAAAGTAGGAGAGCATTCAGTCAGTTGTTATTTAATATATAAAGTAGAAGATTATTCAGTCAGTTATTTAATATATAAAGTAGGAGAGTATTCAGTCAGTCATACTCTATCAAGAATATCAAGTAATGTGTTACCTAAGGTGGAACTATGTGTGCCACAATGTTTACTGCAAATGGAGATGAATATTGTCTTTTAAGGATAAATTTGATACTGCAATCGGAGAGGAAAGAAGACCTGAATCCAAGAGATGACATAAGAAATCTATTTGTCAGCAGACAGACAGTAAAGAGAGATAACATTTATACTATTTTGTCTATTTGTCAGCAGATAGATAATAAACTCTTTATACTATTTAGTCCATGTACTTAATAAAAAATAAGTTATTAAAATGAAATATTTGACATAAAAGTTATGGATTATCATTACATATTCTTTAAAAATTTAAACTCAAATGTTTTATGTTTTAAACTAAAATTTTCAGGATCAGTGATGTCATTTGAAGTAGAAAACAAAGCTGCTTTTGAAATCCCATTACAAGATGTTTCTCAAGCTACTACTGGTTTGTTAATTTTTTTTTTTTTTATTCATTGAAAATATTTCTTTGTTCTTGTAGTTGTAATGTATTTGCTTTTTAAAATTATAACAACATAGCATCAATATTTATCTTCAAACCAACTAGAGCCAAAGACTTTCTTGTATCTCTCTCATTTAGGAACACACTGACCTTTAATAAACAAGATTTTTAGAGAGTTGAAAGTTGATGCTACTAAAAGACAATGCTCTGTAGCTGCAAACTTATTGCTTAAATATAGTTGATTATTATATATTTTAGATTATTAAATTTTAAAAACTGTGGTTTTTTAACATATTAAATTAATTTGTTTCATGATTTCTTAAAATACTTTTTTCTAGAAATTTTATAAAAATTTTTTTTAAGTTTTGATATAATTAAGCTTCCTTTTAAGATCCATTTAAGATTTTTTTTTGATAATATTTCTTTCTGATTAAAGTGTTTAATCTTCCTCTAAAAATAATTTTTATAAATGAATTTTTGAAACTTAAGACATAAAGTATTTTATCATTTAGAACATGTTTTTTTTGGGGAGGGGGAGCAAATATTTCTCAATAATCTTGCTTTAAGAGCCACCCTGTTAAATAATATATATATATATATATATATATATATATATATATATATATATATATATATATATATATATATCAGGGGCTATTCTAGACCATTTTTGACAGCGCCGACTGTATTTGGGCGTCGATTTTGGCACCACCCAAATTCAAAATTGAGAACCTTTTTTTTCAAAAAACGTTGTTTTTTTTAATTTTTTTTCAGCCAATATTGTATATTTTAAGGTAAATATCTTTACGGCAAATGCTGGTCCAGGGGTACTGTCACCCAAATTTTTTCCTAGAATAGCCCCTGTATATATATATATATATATATATATATATATATATATATATATATATATATATATATATATATATATATATATATATATATATATATATATATATATACATACATATACAATTTATATTGTATAATATATATGATAATAATAGTATACAATTTGAATATAATAAATAAATAAATATATATATTAGGCTGGGGTGAAAATAAACAAAAGTTTGAGTTTCATCACAACAAACCATACTTATATGCCAATCCATGTATGAAACCAGAAGTATTTGTAAAAAATAAAAATGCTTTACTGGAAGTGCCCCATTTTGACCCTTAAACATCATACAGGTCCCTAATATTATAAATTAAAAATTTCTTCAAAAGTATGTCATGTTGCGTCTCAAATAAGGCAAAATTTTATAATAATTTCAAAAATAATAGTTCTTTTGTATTTGGATTATTAGTTTACATTTTAATGCATAAAAACTGCTAATTTTTAACATTATTAAAAAAATTAATTTTTTTATGGTGTTTTTGAGTCTTGAAATTTTTTATTAAGATGTTTTTATAAAACATGATCATTATTTTTGAAATTTTTATAAAATTTCGCTTCATTTGAGACCCAACATGACATACTTTTGAAGAAATTTTTTTTCTATAATATTAGGGACCCGTCTGTATACAGAATTATTATTATGGATTTTTAAGTTTTTAAATAATAATCAAGTTTTTTACTTCAAAAACGATCATCACAGAAAAATATAGTCACAGATTATATATTCCAGGTATATTAAAGTTTTTGATACTTGGTTTGACCACTTTTAGCAGCTTTCAATGCTTTCACTCTCTTGGGCATGCCCATGATTAAATCACAGCATAATTTGGTAATTGCCTTGTTGTGGAACCAGACATGGATTATAAATATATATATATATATATATATATATATATATATATATATATATATATATATATATATATATATATATATATATACACACACATATATAAATATATATGTATGTATATACACACATATATAAATATATATGTATGTATATATTTATAAAATATGTTATATTTTAACTTACAAGTTTAAATTACAAAGATAAATCAACAACTAGTAGTGGTGTAAAAACTGATAATGCTACAAAGCTGGTAGTCATTACTAAAATATTTGATGTCGCACATATCAGCGGCATAAAACACTTAAACCATTCAAATCTTTCAAGTAGCATTTTTTATCCTGTAAAGAAAGATTTTATTGATAAACCTGCTAATAGTAAAGCAAAAGAATCTCCATTATTAAACTTTGAAATGCTGGATGATGGCCCATCCCCATCAAAAAAAGGATGAATTTCCTATGAGCCAAAAAATATCATAAGTGAAAATGAAGATGAACTTCCTGGAAGCCATGGTTCAGATTTTAGTGAAGAAGATATACAACAGTTATCAGAGAGTGACGATTTAGATTTAATGTCAAGTACTAATGGAAAAAAGAAGGATTTATTACCTCAATTATTTACAAACATAGCTCCTAGCAACACAGTTCTTATAATATATTTAACAAAACGGATCTTGAAAATATTCCTTTAAACAACAAATCTTTGAGCAAAATATCTTTAGAAAATTCTACACAATTGTTAAATGCTACTTCTGCTACTGATAGGAGTAAAGTTGAAAGAAACCATGGAAAACTATATATAATGATGAAGATCTACCTTAGAGCTTTAACGAATTAAACATGATGGAGTTCACTCCGATTAATGAAGACGCTAAAGTCTCCAATATATCAAACGGTTTTGAAATGAAAATAGTTCAAAATAAAGCCCTTGAAATTTCTCAGTCTGAACAGAAGAACACAGCTCTTTCTTATCAGGAAACAGAATCTGAACAGAAGAGCATAGCTCTCCCCAACCAAGAAAAATTTTTTGCAACAAAACAGGAAGTAGTTGATAAAGCTAAACAATAAAAAAATCAAAATAAACAGGAAAGTGTTAATCCATTTGAAATAAAAAAATACTGCCCAAAAATAGCCAGAAAAAATTGAGTCGAAAACTGAGATTTAGAAATCAGCAGAATCAACAAATATTAAAAGCAAATTTAATGGATTTTATGTTATATTTTACTTTATACTAAATTATATTTTATATGTATTGGCCAGGTCTTCAGCGGGCATTGTAGAAGTTTGGCAACAAGTTACATAGCGGGCTATGTAAGGGGTAGGTAGCCTGTGGGCATTTTAGTAGTTGTGTAGCAGGCAATGTAACTTGCAATTTAATGTGTGGTTAATCTGCAGGCTTTGTAATAACTATGAGCAGGCTATGAGTTAGTTATGTAGCGGGCTATGTATATCGACTTATGTCCTAGAAACAATTAAAACTAATTAAAAGCACCAACCAATTCTTTCCGTGATTGCGTGGACTATCCTACTAGTATATATATATATAAAATGTATAATACTATTAATATATATATATATATATATATATATATATATATATATATATATATATATATATATATATATATATATATATATATAAAATATATATTACTATTAGTATATATATATATATATATATATATATATATATATATACTAATAGTAATATATATTTTATATATATATATATAACTACATTTTCAAAAGATTTAATTTACAATTAAAACTCTGGTAAATAAATTTAAAAACTGAAGACAATACAGAGAAAAATTTACGGACAAATAAACTTGTTACAAACCAATTAAAAATTATATTACAAATTATGACAAAATATACTTCCAAATATTAAAATATTAATAATAATAATAATAATATAGTAAGTTAGATAGATAAATTTATAATATTATGAGATGTTTGTTTTTTTAAAGAAGGATTTTCCCATTTAATATGAAGTGCTTCTTTTATTTTTAATTTGTTAATGGTAGAGGCAGTATCTAAAATCTGAAAGCAATCATAATTAGTTAGTGTTTTACAATTAATGGATGAATTTAAATGTTTTAAAATATGCGATTGCTTGTCACTCGTAAGGTGCTCATTTATCCGTGTTGTCAAATGTCTGGAGGTTTCTCTATATAACTGGCGTTACAGCCAGCACAAGAGAATTTGTAGACAACGTTAGATTTAAGCATTTTAGGAAGTGGATCTTTTATGCAAAAATTGTTTTTTAATTTATCAGTTGTGAATATAAATTTGATTATTACATTTTTACAATACTTTTTAGTAATTTTATCAACTTTAGTTTTAGTGAAACTTGAGTAAAATCCAATAAATGAAAGCTGCCAAACTTCTACAATGCCCGCTGAATACCCGGCCACTACGTATAAAATATAGTTTAATATAAAGTAAAATATAACATAAAATATAATGTAAAATATAATGTAAAAGATAATGTAAAAGATAATGTAAAAGATAATGTAAAGTACAAAGTAAAATAAAATGTAAAATCAGTAGTTACACAATTTTATTTGGCGTTTTTTGACATCAAAATGAAATGGTAAAAAAACTGTTTAATGACGTCAAAAAACGTCAAATAAAAGAACAATGGTACTTTTTTTAAAATCATTTAAAACATTTTTTATTTACTTTAGCAGCCATAACTCCTAAATAAATTAATTTTCTTTATTTTTTTTCGCCAAGATTACCCACCAATTGAATTAGATAAAAGTTCATTTTTTACTTTTTCCCTATACATCATAGTTTTTGAGTTTACTGCGGAAAATGAAAATGTTAGAAAGGCAGGCAGATAACCTCTATGTTTAGAAAGGCAGGCAGATAACCTCTATGTTTAGAAAGGCAGGCAGATAACCTCTATGTTTTTATGATAAGTATAATAATATGCATGTTTATACTTAAGCACTTACATGTTATACGTAAGCACTTACAGACAACTAACAAAGCTCCATTATGATAAATGTCAGTTTGTTTTTTGCGGTTGTTACAGAAAAATCAAATCTAGTGGATTTTTAAAGGTGTTGATTATAGGGTAGATATAGTGGAGTTGGAGTGAATAAAAATAAAATAAAAATTCTTTATGCGCCCAGTTAACATTTGCTTAATGCTGAAGTTGGTGGCACTAACTTGGAGGCTACTGGCAGATCAATGCACATTTAATGCTAAAGATAGTTGGTTTGATTTATAAAGCTTAACTTTGTTGAGGCATTTGGTACATCTCAAAATACTGAATAAGTTTACCACTATGCTGTCTATTCTCAAGTAATTATATGTTGATTACGGCTAGTCTTTGATGCTTAAAGACCTTGAGACAAGGCACAAGCTTTTTAAGCATAGTTGATGCATAAGTTATCAGACAAAATAAAAACTTCAATAACTTATTTATAAAAAAAAAAAAACTGTTATATTTTTTAAAAATAAAGTATTCATCTTTTAATAAAAATAAGTTATTTTTTAAATGAAAAAACATCACCATCTGCAATTGATCTCAATTTTTGTCTGACGCCTATCATAAGCAACTATAAAAAATTTAAATCAATTTCTGGTAGTTTTAATTTAATTTGATCAATCAAAACTTACTCTGTTGAAACTTGCCAATCTTCTTCATAAACCTGCTGTGCCAACTTTCCCTAAAAGTTTTCAAATGATCGTGCTTGAGGCACATTGGATTCTTTTTCAACATAATAGACATATTGGTCCACCCAATTTAGAGAATCTTTAGAATAATGAGAACTTGCTAAATCTGGCCAAAATAAATAGTTAAAGTCTCTATGATACTTGTGAATGATGGAAAAAGTTGTTTTTCTAAACATTCATCAAAATAGATCAATGATTTAATTGCAACAGCCTTGGAAGTATGAAACAATGGCTTGGACATACCACAGTCAGATATGGCTATCCACGTTAATAATTTTTTTGAAAATTTCTTTTTTTTATAAAACAAACACTTTCAGGGCATGTTTTTTTGTTGTTTTTGTAGTATCCAGAATTTCCAGGCATGTTGTTCCCTGCAAAACAAAAGTATTTTTTGTCATTGATGACCTGAAGCAATTTTGTGTTATAGAGGTTTAACTTGTTTCCTGCTTCTTTTCTTTGCCTTTAATTGTTGTTCTATAGTGTATTTTGGAGTCTTTTCATGTTTTCTATATTTAATATTGATTTTTTTTAACTGACGACCAATTGTCGATTGATTTACACCAAATTTAAAACCTATTTTTCTCTGACTGACCCCTTTTTGATTGTTGATTAATTTTTTTTTCTTTTCTTTTCGGCTTTCTTTTCCCTAGTCCAGGATGTTGGATGACCAGGGTACTTTCTATCAGAATAGAATTGAACAGTTTCAAGTCTTTTTAGGTTATTGTACTTTGAGCAAATCCTTCTTTTCAAAATAATTTACGATTTCTTTTTTTTTATATTAGGTTTAAATACAAAAAACAATTTAGTCACTTTCTAAAAGATTCTCCTTCAGCTGCATTTAACATTTTAAATAATTGTGTTTCAAATAATAAAGTTTATATTTTGTAGAATGTTTATGCCTACGCATAAAACCACAAAAACAAATTAATATGCTCAAATAATTAAATTCAGATTTGTCTGATAACTTCATCATCACTCGTTAATAAGGATTTTATATTGAAACTCGCGATGTGGATGTACATAAGTTTTGTAAAATACACAAAAGCTGTTATTATTGCAAAAGTGGAAAGTTTTTCCAACACCTAGCACTATAACAATAATGCTGAGCTCATGCTCAGAGCTGGTCTTGCCTAGGTTGTGGTTATTGCCATGGTGAATACCCACAAAATCATCATGACCAATCAGTCATGGTGAAGATAATGTCGGAGCTAGTTAGATCATCAATAAAAGCTGTATAAAGATGGTTGTAAACTCTCTTGTCAAAGTACATAGCTTTGCATTGTCGGCCTTAAAATGGCGTGGGCCTATTCAACTAGATGGTCAATGCCCTCTTGGAGAATTTGATAATCAGAAGTGTCTTTAATAACCGCTATTAGCTTTGTGTTGTTGGCAAACAGTATACAGAAGTGATGAGTGAAGCCTGGTATGTTGTTCATAAAGATCATGAAAAGGAAAAAGCTACGGAACCTTTTTAAATTCCACTGAGGCCTCCAACCATTTAGAACAGTAGTCACCTTGTACAGCTCTCTTACTGTAGCACAATTGAAATGATGTTATCCAGCTACAGGTACTCTTGTCAAAGTCATACATGTATAGTTTAACAAGTAGAACCAAGTAACTAACCTTATTGAAAGATTTAGCAAAATCTAGAAAAATGCAGTTTTATGCACCATATCCATGCAAGCAGGAACAACACTGGTAGTGAAAGATTTTTTGTAGATTAGCAAGAAGAACTGAGTTCAAACTGATCAGGTTTCTGAGAGGATGTAGGGATGGAGTTCATCAATACATGGTCATTTTTGTTGTCCAGTTTATATAATATAGTTTGCATAATATAAATATGAAATACTAATTGAAACTAAATGAAAAACTCTAATATTTGACTAATAAAAAATATTATTTTATAATAACTTTATGTAAAGTTTTAAAAAATATTTTGTTTTCCTAGGAAAGAATGAGGTAACAATAGAGTTTCATCGCAATGATGATGCAAAAGTTCAGCTAATGGAAATGAGATTTTTCGTTCCAGAAAAAGATGAAGAAGATGCTGTCAAAGTAATCACAATATAATTTAATTTTTTCTTTACTTTGTAAAATTTTTGATAGTCATTTCTATTTTAATATTTCATAGAGCTTTCATGATCAGATTATGTCTAAAGCAGATATTATCCAGGCTACTGGAGATGCTATTGTAACTTTTGATGAAGTAGCATGTCTTACACCAAGGTAATTGTTGCAGTGATTATTTTTTTTAGTTTTCAGAGTGGCCAGCCAACTGGAAATCAGGGAGGTCAGGGAAATCAGGGAAAAGTCAGAGATTTTCAATTTTTTTTCCAAAAGTGTGGGGGAAAAATTTCTATTTCAAAATTTTTAAATTTTTTTAAATGTTTTTTTATAAACTTCCACACAACCATCAAATAAAAGAAAGTTTTATATTTATTTTGCCATACATTCATAAAATCATATAGAAAAAAAAAGTATAATGGCTATTATATTATTACCTAAAGTTTGTTACATATCTTTGAAATATATAAATCTATTAAAATGTATGATTTTATCTAATTATGTTAATACAATTTTAATTTTTTCCAGGTAAATATCATAGAAATAATAAAAATGTCTAAAATAACTTGAATGTCATCCATCATGGGGTTGCATAAGAGAGCTGATGATAAAACAAAGGGTATGTGTAGTGTATGCGGAAAGACATTTTCCCTGAGTAATATGGGTATAATGGCAGTCAAAAGTCATAAAAAAGTGCAAAGCATTAAAAATATCTTTAAAAAACCAACCAACAGTATTTGATTATTTTACTAAAAAGTTTCAGAAAAATACAGCATCACAAGCAATTGTTTCATCAACATCAACTTTATGTATATTTGCATTTGTTATTGGGATGTTATTTGTAACTATTTGACTACAAGATACTTTTCATCAGTGTTTCTTTGTCATGCATCTGCAAATGATTTGTAGAAAGGTTTTACAAGTGTTTTAAATGAAAATCTCCAAAATGTTACAAATTTATATGGATGGACCAAATTATTAAAAGTTTTTTGATATTCTCAATGATGAATTTGATAAACAGTTTAAAACATCGACTCATGGGATCATGTAGCCTAAATGTTGTACATGGTGCATTTCAAGCAGGTCATAAAAAGGTAAAATGGAATATTAATGCAGAAATGTTTACAAACTTTTTCATGATAGTCCTGCTCGTAGGGTAGATTATCAAAAAATTGTGGAAGTAATAAGTTTCCTCTGATATTTTGTTTAACAAGATGGTTTGAATATGTATCTGTATCCCAAAGAGCTTTAGATATTTATGATAATGTAATGTTGTATCTCACACAGTCTAAATTACCTATTAATTATACTGTAAACATTGTTAATGATGCTTTCAATGATCTTCTGATGCCTGCTAAAATTGCTTTTTTTCAATATTTGGCTTCAATTGTAGAGCCGTTCTTAAGACTTTTTCAGACAGATTCTTCATTAGCACCATTCTTATATCAAGAACTTGAAAAGCTGAGGAGATCTCCCATGCAGAACTTTATTCAAAAAGTCGGATTGGAGGGAGTAAATTCTGTTATACAGATAATGGAAATAGACTTAACTGCGCACAAGTGTCAACAAAAAGAAGTAAAAATTGGTATCGCAACTTCTTCTCTACTTGGTAAAGTAAAAGTGAACGTTAGAAGTTACAAGTTTGAAGTGATTGTATTCAGTTTTACATTGGAGTTTTAAATAAACTGAGAGAAAGAAGTTCTTTAAAATATAAACTTACAAGAGCTATCTCATCTACTATTATTTGTTCTAATTTCAACTCAGGAAAAAACATAATGATTAATTTACTCGCAATTCTTCATGAATCTAAATGGATTAATACTACAATAGCTGATAAGGTCAATAATCAGTATAAAGATTTATATGATCTTGTGTAAGGCATCCATTTGGGTGTCCCAAAACACTCATGAATTTTTTTTTAAATTGCTGGTGCACTACCTCCTAAAAGTTTTTTTACAGTCCCATTATAGCACCTAATTTTTTTTAGATCATTTAAATAATATTTAGAGGTTCCCCAAGGGTCACGAAGTTCTAGAATATCAGAGTAAATTGCGTTCTACATCATGAATCGTGAATAATTAATTTCTACAATTGGACTAGGTACTAGGTTATTTATACTATATTTTATGATACCTACTAATAAATTTACATATAGAAAATACATTGGCATCAGTTCTCAGTAGTAAAATGTTTTAATTTTGACCCAATTATACTTCTATAGTCTTGTCTATATGTCCAGAAGATTGTCACGATTGCACTTTGAAAAGTCCTGTCTGTGCTTCTCGACAATTTGCAGAAGATATTGTTTTTGTTGTTCATTTTTTGTTATAGTGGCATTAAAGTTCTGTATGAGGGCAACACCGCGTTAAGCACAATCATTGATACAGGCCTAGTTTTTTATCTGTTTACATGCAATCTGATGAAATAGGCTTTTATTCCATTCTTGTACAGGCAAGACAAAAAAACTGTTGTCAATTGCGGTAGTTTTGAAGAAACTTTTAGAAATGGTTAATTCTGATATTAAATGAGGAAGTGTGACCAAATGCAATTCTCGATCATCTTTCCGATGCAAGCTTTGCTTTCTCTTCACAGGATAGATGTTGAGAAAACAGAGAGAGTGTTGCAAGCTCTTGGCTGAAGTACCAAGAATGCCAGACCATCATCTTCAGACCTGCTGTCTGCAAACCAAGATCGTCATAATCATGGAGCCTTTGGATCAGAAGAATGTCATTAATTGGTGCATCAGCAACCATATGACATGAAAACCAAGACTGAAGAGATACTTTGACTAAAAATTTGTTGAATTGTTGTGTTCCTTGCAATTCTTGAGCTGTTAGCTTTATTACAGATTCTTTACCATCAATGAGCAGTTCAATCTTCATCGTCTAGATTGCCTTTGCCATCTAACGTGCTCTATGAAGGGCATAAGGTTTTCGAGTTTGAACAGCTGCTACAGTAGAATTGTTCTAACCAATTGTGGAAGCTGCAAGAAGAAATTCTTTGTAGTCATCTCGAGGATGGTCGAGTTTTTCACAGTGAAAAGTTTTTTTGTCAACAGACCCAATACATCCGATTCTCAACTCTTGCTGCAATTTGAGAAACTGACGGTCTTCTTCATTTTTTATCAATTTATTCGAATCAGCATGACTGATATCAAACACGTTGTCAAGTTTCTAGCTATATTCTTCTTGATTTTGGAGATCCTTTGCATTGTTTCTTGACCTGTGTTTCATTAATACAACATGCTGGTTATACAAATCTTTCATTTTCTGAACTGTATCTGGTTTATGTCTTATCAGAAGTCTAGATTTCATCCAGAATGGCAACACTTTATCATATACTTATTATATACTTTTTGCTTACGGTGATAGAATACAAAGTTTCTCATAGCGTCACAACCAGAAGGTAGGCTTGCTCCTGTTATCTTGTCACAGGGATGTTCAATCAGCCAGATTATATCGCTACTTCGAGTCGAGGTGGGCTTCGCCATTACTCTGGAAATAATCAGTATTATTCATTTATCTGTTATATATATATATTATATATTATTATATAACTATATTATAAATTGTCTTATTAGACAACATACAATGTCATACATGTGTGACTTTTTTTGTGAGCACTTAGTTTACTAGACCAGAAAAATAAAAATAATACAGACCTAATAGGCTAATAATATTGATTGTGGCTAGCTACTTTTTGAGATTTGCACAACCCTTGTAAATTGATACTGTCTTTCATCAACAAAACTAGTAATATACAGAAATCTGTTTTTTAACTTGTTTAACACTGTTTGATTTTAACAAGTTTGTTCATCAAGCATAGTGGATAATTATAGTTATTATAGGATTTTGAAAAATAAATAAACGAATTTTTCACATTTCAAAGAAAATGTTTTCTGCCAACAGCAGACTGCATACATGTCACATGACCAACAAAATGTTCGAGAAATGATATAGCGTTTAATATTATTTACCTGCTCTTTTCTTTTATTATTAACAGAACTCATCAATAAAAAAATCTAAATTAAGTTAACTTATTATTACTGTTGTTGTCCAACATCCATAGACTATAGAATTTTAATAACTTATTTGAAGTATCCAAAATTGTCTTTACTTTGTCGTATGGTAATGCACAGATCTAAAGTGGATTTTCTATCAATTCAGGTGTTCTTGTTGAAAATTTGCAGGAAAGTTCTGCGATTGCCCAAAGACAAGTTTATGATGGAATTCACCACGTGAGGAGGAGGAGGTTGGAGTTTGCCATGTGTAAATAACAAAATCAATGAACAAAAGTGTAAACAAGTCCCATTCACACTACAAAGATTCATTAAAATGAAAAAGAGAAGAAAAATTGCAAGAAAAACAAGACTGTATTCATAAAAAATTAGCTCTGCAGAAAATTAAGGAATTAAATGCTGAAAAAACAAAGTTAAATCAACTCATAAGGAAAATGAGACTGAACAAGAATTAAAAATGCTATCACACAAAATGAAATGAACAGATTTACTTTATTTTTGTTTATTAAGATTTTATTTATTTTTATTAAGAAACTGTTTTCTTAAATTTAAAGGTAATTTTTGTTTCGAAGTATTTAAGTTTTTAAAAAGCAAAAAAAAATGATCAAACCATTAAAAATATTTATTTTTTTACTCATAATAACTGAGATATATATATTTGTATTTGAGAGATATATTTTGTAAAATTATATGTTTGCTCTTTCGTCATTTTTACAAGAATTTATTCATTTGCTATCAAAATTTCTGAAAAGAACATTTGGAAAATGAAAAACCAAATATATTGCATATATATTGGCATATGCATCTTTATATTATACTGATTATATTATTATGATTATATATTGTTATGATTATATTATTATGATTATATATTGTTATGATTATATATTGTTATGGTTATATATTGTTATGATTATATATTGTTATGATTATATATTGTTAGACTGCTGTTATTAAACTCTTTGTTGTTATTTTTATAAATTTTGAATCTGCTCCGCTGTTTTGATTTATTTCCATTTTCAAATACTAGTAAAAAGCTTAATTCACTTCATACTAATAATATAGATAAGTCTGAAGCTTAAATTATGATCGTGTAAGTTATATACTATAAGAATATATATATATATATATATATAAAATATATTTATACAATATGTAATATATATCTTTTATATTTTTTTTTTCTTCAAAATATCTTTGGTATTAAACTGGGAAGCATTTACAAGCAAGTTAAAAAATTTAAAAACTCACATTTAAAGATATAACTGATTCAGGGGAAAATATAAGTCAGAAAAAAGTCAGGGAATTTAATGATAAAAAGTGGCTGACCACCCTGGGTTTTTTTATATGAAAAATAAAAATTTAATTCTTTTTAAAAAAAAATAATGATGAAATTAAATTAACTTTTTATTAAATAATTTTTCAGAGGTCGATACAGTATCAGAGTTTATCCAAAGTTTTTGCAACTTCATGGTAAAACATATGATTATAAAATACCCCGTACTGCTATTGTTAGACTTTTTTTGCTTCCTCATCAAGACCAAAGATTCATGTTTTTTGTTGTAAGTTTTTTTTAATGTATTTGAATATTCATTTACAAACATTATTTATAACTAAATGTTATTTATATATTGCGTCTGTATATAAATGTTATTTATATACTGTGAACATCATGTATGATGTTCATAGTTCTGAAATTTGAATACAAAAGAAAATTAAAATATGGTACAACAAGGCATAGAATATTTTATCTCTTAATAAATATAACCCTGTAATAAATGCATGTTTGTTTTCTTTTTTTTTTAAACAAAAAGCAAATCTGTAATTAAAAAAGTTAAAAAAAATTATATAAAATTGTTTTGAATTTTTTTTTTTTAAAACAAAAAAAAAATTTTCTACAAGCAACTATGTAACTAAGCAGCTACCTGGGAGTTAAAATAAAAAAGATGAAATCAGCAGACTTTATCAAAAGCCTTTGGTATGTCAAAAGCAGCAGCCCTCACTCTTCAATTTTATCAGGTCCAACGTCAAAATCTTGAAAAATTTCATTTCTCCTAATCAATCCAAAATTTTATCTTACATATTTTTATGTAGCTTTCACGATATGCACTAAAAACTTTAACATCTAAACATGGCACTGTTAATACTCTGATATTTTACAGCTATTGAAATTTAAACCATTCAGTAAAATTCAGTTTAATGTTTCAAAATTGAACTATTTAACTCAGTTTAAACTTTTAAATTTTTTAAATTGTTCAGTTTTAATTTTTAGTCTCAGAACTAATAGATTGAGCTTTAGAACATTAGGAGATAAAAACTAATAGACTGAGCTTTAGAACATTAGGAGATGAAAAAAAATGAAAAAAACTATAGCCACTATCAAGTAGGCATAAACAAAACCTGTGAATAAAGTCAAGAAGATCTTCTTTCCTCTCATTGTTTAGTTTGTGTTATTCTAGGCAGCTAACAATTTAGCACAAGTTTACATCTGCACTAGCTCATTAAAGAAAAATTGTGAATTTGTTATTATAAGGCTTATTGTGAGGCTGATTAACAGAAATTTCCTGCTTACCCTATAAGTGTTTGCCTAGGAGGTCTTCTACAAGACAGTAGCCGGTTGCAGTTATTATCTAACCAGGATGAGTATTTTTGATTGAGACACTAACTTAGGTCTTTACTTAACCAAAAGTTAGAGTTAATTTCCTCTAGCCTTTGCCTACCAAAGTGAAACCTTCAAGACAGCAGGACATTCTTAAAAGTAATATAAATTTTTTATTTTCATGTCATAGATTTTATTTGAAACAAATTTTGTGGTAGGATGTCTTCTAAATCTTCTAGTTGGTTCTTTGATCATTGAACATCTGCATTTGCTTTTTTGATCATTGAACATTTGCATTTGCTTCTTTGATCATTGAACATCTGCATTTGCTTCTTTGATCATTGAACATCTGCATTTGCTTCTTTGATCATTGAACATCTGCATTTGCTTCTTTGATCATTGAACATCTGCATTTGCTTCTTTGATCATTGAACATCTGCATTTGCTTCTTTGATCATTGAACATCTGCATTTGCTTCTTTGATCATTGAACATCTGTATTTGCTTCTTTGATCATTGAACATCTGCATTTGCTTCTTTGATCATTGAACATCTGTATTTGCTTCTTTGATCATTGAACATTTGTGTTTACTTCTTTGATCATTGAACATCTGCATTTGGTTCTAGCAATACAGAAAATCACAATCAGCAATCAGCAAATAAATAAAAAAATAACTTTTATTTGCACCTAAAACATATTTTTCATAGTTGTATATGTATTAGGAAGTTCAAAATTAACTTTTTTTTCTTAGATTTTTTGTGTAGTTAAACCACTTTTTCTCAATTTTTCATGCTTATTTTGAATTACATTGCATGTTTTTTTCATTATAAATATTTAGCCTTCTAACTTAACTTTAATAAAGTTGACAAAACAATCAAATAATAAATTAAATAAAATCATTATATTATTAAATATAAGCAAAGTAGAATCAATGATAAATATTTTTCTTTTCGATTTATCATTAAAATATGCAATCATTATGTGTAGTTATAACACAAAAAATCAGGCCTTATACGTTAAGCCCATATTAGGAAAAATTTGTCAGAAAACTTGTGAAAATGTGAAATAACTTTTTAAAAGTCATGGTAGGTGATTGTTGATTGCTGTGAGGACTTTCCAAGTTTGATTGCTGTGAGAGTTGTGAGAATATTTGCTATATTTTAAGTAATAACTAAATGGTTTTGATTCGCTATTATATCTGAACATTTTTAATGAACGAATTTTTTAAAATTAAAGGTCATTGTTTCAAAAAATATAAGGCCAGTCACTATAATGGAATAGATGATTAATGAATAATTAAGTTAAACAATAATTTTGAGTTCTGAATTTTTTATTTCAAATTTAGATAAGTATGGATCCACCACTTCGTCAAGGAAACACAAGATATCCATTCCTTATTCTACAGTTTGAACGAGATGAAGAAATGTCTTGTGAACTAAATCTTACAGAGTAACTTTTATTATATATTTTTTTTAAATATTATCAAAAATGTTGTAATATGATCAATTATAATCAATTAATTATTACAATTATATATATATATATATATAATTATATTTTTAATAAGATATCTAAAAATGATAAATCAAAATCCAGAATTAATGTTTTTAAAAAAAAAAAAGTTTTTATGATATATTCTAAACCGTACAAGACTTTAATTTTTTTAGAGAAGAGATTGAAAATAAATATAACAATAAACTTACAAGAAAGATGTCCGGTGCTGTCTTTGAAATTGTTAGTCGTGTTCTAAAAGAAATCTGTCAACAGAAAATAACTGTCCCAGGATCTTTCAAAAGGTTTTACTCTTTTTTTAAATTTTCTGTAGGATAAAAAGATTCAACTCTGCTTCCATCTAGATACACTTTTATAGTAAACTTCCGTCTTGATACATTCTATTATATTATGCTTATAATTCTATTATACACTCTCTGATTTTTCTCATTGAGTTAAGAAAGTTATAAAACTTTATAAATAAAAAATTTTTTTGTTGTTGTCAACAGCTACTTAACTGTTTCATGTTATTTATGTTGTTGGTTATTTAATTTATGTTGTTATGGTTATTTCATTTATGTTGTTATGGTTATATCAGTGCATTTATGTTGTTATGATTATTTCATTGGGTTTATGTTATGATTATATCAGTGTGTTTATGTTGTTATGATTATTTCAGTGCGTTTATGTTGTTATGATTATTTCAGTGCGTTTATGTTGTTATGATTATTTCAGTGCATTTATGTTGTTATGATTATTTCAGTGCATTTATGTTGTTATGATTATTTCAGTGCGTTTATGTTGTTATGATTATTTCAGTGCATTTATGTTGTTATGATTATTTCAGTGCGTTTATGTTGTTATGATTATTTAGGTGCGTTGTGTTGTTATGATTATATCAGTGCGTTTATGTTGTTATGATTATATCAGTGTTATGATGAGTTTTTTCAGATATTTATATTATCAATGTTTTATTTTTTTCTTTATACAAAAATCTATTAACTACAACTTATATAAAGCTTATTGTTCTTAATGTTTTACATAATTATTTCTGTGATGAAAATTTTATCTTTTAAAATTTTCATTAGTTGATTGTAATAATGACAGCCTTATAAAAAGTTATTGTTTTTTTGTTTATTTAAAATATTCAGCAAAACTGGTACAAGTGCAATATCGTGTTCCTATAAAGCAAGTAATGGTTTGTTGTATCCTCTTGAGAAAGGTTTTATGTTTGTACATAAACCTCCAGTGTATATACGATTTGATGAAATATCTTCGGTAAATTTTGCTCGTGGCAGTACAACAGGTCGAACATTTGATTTTGAAATGGATCTGAATAATGGAACTGTGGTTGTTTTTAGTAGTTTACCCAAGTAAAAATTTTTTTAAAATATTTGTAAGAGCATCTTAAAACTTCAACCTACAATACAAAAAATTATTTTTAAGGGATGAGTACACACCTCTCTTTGACTTTGTCAATCAGAAAAAGCTGAGGATTAAAAATAAAGTGGCAAACTCTGGTGGTAGTAACCTTGATCAGATGATTGAGTCAAATCCAGATGAACATGATGCATACTTACAACGAATGAAAGCAGAAGGTGCTGAGCGAGATGATGAGGCAAATGAAGGTGATAGTGAAAGTGAAAGTGAAGGTTAATTATTTTTTATTTTATTTTTTATTTTCTGATTTTTTAAATTATTTTTTATTTATTTTCTTTTCAAGTTTTTCTTATACCAATTGTAAGCAACAATTTTTGTTTGTTTGTTTGTCTGTTTTTATTTTTATTTGTTTTAATTTTTTTATTTGTTTGTATTCTTTGAGAAAAATCTTTTGTATTTTAATAGATGAAGACTTTAATCCAGCAAATGAAAAAGTGGAAAGTGTTCGAGAGGAGTCAGTCTTTTTTTTTCTTTACGTTAAAATAATGATTTTAATAAGTAGTTTTTTTTTTTTATCAAAAACTTTATATATAGTTCAATAAGTAAAAGTCTCCAAATTTCTAATTTCCAATTATTTAAAATTATTAATTTATCTACCTCATCTACCTATTGTAAAGAAACATGCTATATACATTTAGATTTAAAAATGCTATATATACTTAGATTTGATTCTGATGTTGGCAATAGCACAGATGATGAGGATAATGAAAGCAACTCAGAAGCAAAAAACAAAAAAAGAAAATCAGAACCAAAGAAAAATGAACCAAAAATTAAAAGGCCCAAAAAGGATGAGGTACAGTGTTTGAAGGGTTGTTAGGTTTTATCTATTACTTTATTATAAAAATTTAAGAAGAGTACTACCAAAATTTTAAAAAGTAATTATATTTTGAATTAGAATTAATTATAATTAACTTAATTATAAATAACAAATTAGTTTATTAAAAATGCTATATTAATAGAGTGAAAAATAATGATAATATTATTAAACAAATAATTATTGGTTCGCAGGGACGTGTTCCATTGAATGGATCATCAGTTATCAGGACTAACTCGTTTAACCACTGGGGTGGTCACGGCAGATGATGCCCTGTAGTGAATATAACTGTTATGGAAGATTTTAAAACAGTTAACAAATCTGGCTGTACAACTTTGTCATTCCACTGTCAATATTATTGTCTATTTTAGATTATGTCACGACAGATGAACCTTTCTTTTAATGTAGTAAGACCTAGTTTTTTGTACCTCTTTCATAGTTATAAGGATTTAACTCGTACAAGATTTTCGTTGCTGAACTCGTTCTAATACATAGATATCTTTCTAAAGACGAGGATTCCATTCGGTAATACCAAATTCAAGATGAGGGTGTACACAAGTGGTATTTTTTCCATAGTTTTATGTCTTTACTTATAAATGTATATTTCAGTAAACTAAGCATTTTCTCAGCTTTGGACGTTGCAATAGAAGATTAGATTTTAAATTTAAGGTCATAAGAGGCATGGGTGCCAAGGTCTTTTCCAAAGTTTGTGGTAGTAAATTGAATTCTTTTTGCATTGTCTTATTGATCATATTCGGTCATAAAATATGTGTTCTCCAAGGTGGGAGGTGGGGCATTTTTACAAAGACTTTTGTCACTGGTATGCAAGGGAGATCATTGGTGAAATTAAAGAAGAATGTCAGACCAAATGCAAAGCCTTGTGGAACTCCACTGCTTTCCACTTGGATGACGTGTTACCAAGTATGGCATGCTAGGTTCTATCAAAATGAAAGACTTTAATCCAGTTTAAGAATTTCCTTCTATATTATACATCTCCAGTTTATGGAGTACTTCTCTGGAGGGATCTTATCAAAGGCTTTGGCAAAGTCAAAGGAAAATGTATCAGCAGGGAGCCTAAGAGATACTATGGGTCAGAAAGTCTATTGTTTCTAAAAGGTTTGTGACACATGATTATCTATTTGCAAAACCGTGATGTGTTTCTGAGAGAAGTTTGAAGTTTGAGTGTTGTATTATTGTTTCTGATAATGATAATACAAGTGTTGTATTATCATTATCATTTCTGGTTGATTTATAGTGTTAAGTGCTTTAAGGTGGTTGCAGACTGTATTGATCTCAAAGAAATATTAGAAACAAAGTTCCAGGTGCAATGTGTTAAGTCTGGTAAGACATACTATGCTTTTTCAGTCAAGATGAATGGTTGGAATTATTTGTTTAGGATGCCTGCAATGGTGGTCTTATTAATGTCACTTTGAGCAGAGGATGATCAATTTGATTTGATTAATCTTTTTTGTTTCTATTTATGTTAGCAAAATAACATTTGGAGTTATGATTGTCATTGACTAAGTTATGCTCGAAAAACCTAATTGTGTAGGATTTATTTTTCTTCATTAGGTTTCTGACATAATGATGTATTCTCTGATAAGCTTAGTTATTTTCCATTTGCTATGGAAATTAATAAACCATAATTTGCTTTTAATTATGGCAAAAGGTTCATATGTCATCCGTGGCTCTTTATTTCATAATAAGTATGAGTGTTGGTGGGATGAATGCAGAGCAGCATTTGTGGTATTCATTAAACCATATTTGATAGGATTGATCTGTGTTTTTGTCTTTAAAAGCATTTATCTAGTTTGTGTTACTAAAATGCTCATTTATTTTGGGGTAGTTTCTCTTTTTGAAGGCAAATTTGGTGTTGTTAATGTGTGGTGATTTTATAAAGACCTTTGACAGTTGGTGTTCAATGTTCAGTGTAAAATAACCAGTTCAATGTAAAATAACTTGTGATGTATTGTCAAGTAGAGGCCTATGTATAACTTCATTAATTTAGTTAGGTAATTTGGTGATGATAAGGTCAAGAGTATTTTTAATTAGACCACTTTTTGGATGTATGTTGCAGATGAGGCAAACTTGGTTTCCAGCCTTCATTTGACACCAGAGGTGTTGGTCTATTCAGCATGCTATTTTATATTAGGAAAGTTGAAATCACTTTTGATAATCAAACCATTTGTTCGTTTCTTAGCCTAACAAAAAACTGAAAAATTATCTGAAAATCTGGTGCATAAACTGGAAGATTTGCGGAGAAAAGCATCGATTCCTACTGTATCTTATAAATGCATTGTGAAAATGTTTCTTGATTACAATCAAAAGAACAGAAATATTATGAAGTATGTTAACAAATTAAAACATACAGACAAATTGAAGTCCAAAATAATACCATTTCAAAAGCATGCAGAAAATACTTTATTTGAATATTTGATAGTGAAAAGTAAAAAAGGTACCAGAGAACATGATTTCATGATTTAGTACAGCATTCAGTACAACAGCAACATACAAACTGAAGCTGGAGCCTTGTTCCCCGGAAGTTACTGGAAATGAAAAAGATTGTTGTTCATTCAAGACATTAGAAAAAATTAAGAAGTTTTTTTTTGATATTATTAGAGGTTTACCCCAAATGTTTGGGATTTGATATCTTCAAAACTTGACTTGATAGAAAAAAAAGGATTGCACATTTGACGTGATAGAAGAAAAAGGATTGCACATTTGACTTGATAAAAGAAAAAGGATTGCACATTTGACTTGATAGAAGAAAAAGGATTGCACATTTGACTTGATAGAAGAAAAAGGATTGCACATTTGACTTGATAGAAGAAAAAGGATTGCACATTTGAAATCAGAATGAGGAGTACTATAAGAAAAACATGCACAAAAAAAAAAAAAAAAAGTAAAATATCTTTAGCCTGTGTTTTTTTCTTACTATGTTCTATTTTCTACCTCTAATTTTTAATTGTGACGAGAAAGTACAAATACAGTGGTTGATCTTTCATGCTTTAAAAACTTGTCTTTTTTTTTTTTTACTAGGAACATCAACATTTTGAAATTCCTTTTTTGTTTTGCTGATTCATAGAGTTTAATTTATTAGGACATTCTGTTGACTCTTTCTTGCTCTTGAACTTTTTTCACTACATTCATGGAATTGAACTTGATTTTTTTTTTAAATTTTGATAGCTTTGTCAAATAGAAAGAAGTGTTACAAACTTTTTAAAATTTATTCTATTCTAAAGAACCATTATCTTGACAGCAACAGCTAATCATGAATACAATTTAGTTAATATCAATCTATTATCTGATTCTACATCAAAATAATTTTTTAACGCTGTACCTTAATTTTTTATTTATTTTGAATTTTAATGTTTATGATTTGCTACATTTTTTTCACAAAATTTTTTATTCTCTTGAATTACTGGTTTTAACATTTTGTATATTTTTTAGGGATCTAACATTTTAACATTTTGTATATTTTTTAGGGATCTAGTAAAAAAAAAAAGAAGGATGAAAATGCCCCAAAACGTCCTATGTCTGCATTTATGTTATACATGAATGAAGTTCGTGAAAAAATTAAAGCTGATAACCCAGGAATAGCTTTTACTGACATAGCAAAAAAAGGTGGTGAGCAGTGGAAAACACTCACAGATAAAACGGTATTTTTTTGGTTTTATAGTTTTTATTTGAGAGCGTTTTTTAATTTTTTATAGAGATCTCACTGTCTGCGGATAAAATGCCAGTGAGAAATTTTTTTAAAATTTTTGCTTTCAAAATTGCATTTCATAGTTCCATTAAGTAAAAGTTTAATAAAATATAAAGACATCTTTAACAAATGAAGAAAATACAACCTTATTATATAGGTATCTACAGAATTATTTTCTATTTCTTAATAGAAAGAACTTTTTTTTCTAAACTGTTTTTTTTTTCCTGGAGCATCCATGTTTTGTATTATTTTATAGCATTATTTAAACTTTAAATGATGTATTTATTTATTGGAACCTCAAAATCTTAGATTTTGAGGTTCCAATAAATGCAAGTAAGTCGGAAAGCAAGGCCTTTATTTTTATGTTACTAAATCAAAAATTTTTATTGCTTATTAATTGAATTATGAGTTAATTTTCAAACTTAAATAAATAGAAAGTTGCAGTAACAAAAAGGCATTTGCTTGACAGGCAACAGGTATCATGTAGTGAAGAGCGGAGAGAAGTCAAACACGTAAATTTTTTATAGGGTTTTTGCAACATCTTTTTTATTTGATGTATAAACTGAACCAAACAAGTTTTTACGAATAAACCTTCTTTTTAGGCAACAATTCAATCCCAAGTATATAAATTTTTGCTTTTAGAGAAACCGTGCCATTGTGGTAAAGTGGGACAACTGTGAGTAGAAGTGGGGCAAATGAATTTAAAACAAAATTTTAACACAAATTATTAAATAGAAACTGATAAAATCATCTAATCAACATAAAAATGTCCAAGAACTTTCACCAATCGAAATAAGCAAATGGCGACGGGAAGAAGCGGCGCATAAATATTTCTTTTTTCTGTCCCACTTCACTCTAATGTAAACACTTTTTTAAGGTACATTTCAAAATTAGGGCTTCTAGCGCACGCAGGGAAACAAAGCAATTTCTGGTTAATAGAGGGGAAGAAATTTGATTGTTTACATTAAATAACAATATTTAGGCACCACTCCTAATTAGAAATTTCAGGCTGTCCCACTTCTCCCCCATTGTTTGTTAAAGGTTGGTTGCTGCTCAAGCTTGATTGTTTCTTGTTAGCTACCCCAATTTTTTTTTGTTAATTACAACATTTTGTAGTGTGTTGACTAAGGATATAACGTTTATTAACTATGTGTTGTTTTTTAAATACATTTTGATGTTTACTATTATGACAATTTAGTGTTACCTAACCTCAACAGTTTTATGTTTGATAACTACGACAACTTTATGTTTGATAACCACGACAATTTTATGTTTGTCAACTAATGATAATTTCATGCTTTTTAACTACAATAATTTCATGTTTGTTTACCATTACAATTTCTTGTTTGTTTACTACCACATTTTCTTGTTTGTTTACTACCACATTTTCTTGTTTGTTTACTACCACAATTTCTTGTTTGTTTACTACCACAATTTCCTGTTTGTTTACTTCCACAATTTTTTGTTTGTTTACTTCCACTATTTCTTGTTTGTTTACTACCACAATTTCTTGTTTGTTTACTACCACAATTTCTTGTTTGTTTACTACCACAATTTCCTGTTTGTTTACTTCCACAATTTTTTGTTTGTTTACTTCCACTATTTCTTGTTTGTTTACTACCACAATTTCTTGTTTGTTTACTACCACAATTTCTTGTTTGTTTACTACCACAATTTCTTTTTTGTTTACTACCACAATTTCTTGTTTGTTAAATACAAAGATTTCATATTTGTTAACTACAACAGTTTTATGCTTTTTAACTACGACAGTTTCTTATTTACTACGACAATTTCTTATTTGTTAAATACGACAATTTCGTGTCTGTTAAATAACACAATTTCATGTCTGTAAAATTAAAGTGGTTCAAATTTGAACTAACTTTTTATTTTTTAATAAAACAACAAGTGTCAACAAGTGACCACCTGGAGGCCTGTAGAGCTGCACTCTGCAGGCCTCCAATCTTTTAGTAAAATCTTCCAACACATGATGACATAGTTGTGGTTCGGTTTTAGTAATTTGCTCGATTATGTTTTCTGTCAGATGTTGAGTGGTTTGAGGATTATTAGCGTAAACTTTGCTTTTCAAAAAATAAGAAGAGATCTCATGATGCTAGATCACATAATCTTGGTGGCCAGTTAACAGTTCCTCCTCGAGAAATTATTCGTTCACCAACTTTCTCTTTCAAATGATTGATTGTTTCTGTTGCTATATGACATAATGCACCGTCCTGTTGAAACCACATTCTGCACATCAATATGCTCTAATTCGTTAAACAAAAAGTTACTAATCATTGTTTGATAACGAGTACCATTCACAGTAACAGTGTGTCTAATTTTATTTTTAAAGAAATATCGACCAATCAATCCACCAGACCAAAAACCACACCAAACAGTTACTTTTTGTGGATGCAGTTATTTTTCCTATTCAGCTATTTTATTTGTTTATATACCCACTAATTTCAAAATGAGCTTCCTCACTAAAGATCACTTTGTTAAAAAAATAATCACTTTCTTCTTTTGCTGCAAGAGCCCAATTATTAAATGCATGGCGTAATCCATGATCAGTTGGCAATAGTTGTTGTGTTAAATGTTTTTTGTAAGCTTTAAGGTGAAGATACTTAGGCAAAATATTGAATTAAGTGGTTCGTTTTATGCTTAATTGCTGTGAACGATAACAAATTGATGTTTTTGGCTCTTCACTCACACTTTCACTGACTGCAGCAAAATTCTCTAGAGAACAACCACTACGACTGTAAATTTTTTTTTTTGATTTTGAGTTAACTTGTTTCCTCAAATTTATTCAAAATATTTCGAATGGTGGAGTTTGTTGGACAATTTCTTCCATATTTTGTTCTAAATTTTTTTCCAACTTCTGCATAAATTTCACTCAACTTAAGATAATTTTTAACAATGAAGATGTCTTGTTCAATCGTATATTCCTCCATATTTACTAACTGCAATGTTTATACTTGACAGCTGTCAATAAACAGAAACCGTTTTAGTAAAATGGTTTCTGTTTCGAACCAATACAAGTGGCGCAAATTTAAAAAAGTTAATTTAAATTAAACACTATGTACAGCAATTTCATGTTTGTTAAATACGACAATTTCATGTTTGTTAAATACGACAATTTCATGTTTGTTAAATACGACAATTTCATGTTTGTTACAATGAGAGTTTCAAGTTTACAAGCAAATTATATTTTACATTGAAAATTACAAGTTTAACTAAGACATTAAGAATTTTAAATGTTTGTTAACTGCAACATTTACTAACTACAACATTAGTTTTTTAACATTATTTTTGTTTACAACTTAAATGGATATTTTGAATGGTAATGTAGAAAACAAAACAATAATTTTTAGTCTTTTTAGTTTTAACGTAAAATCGTTTTTTTAATTTTATTTTATTCTTCTAAAAAAGTAAGGTAAAAATGAAGATTTACGTTTAGAAATGGGAAAATATGGCAAAAGAAGCAAAAAATAAATATACTATTGATTTTGCGGCTTATTCAAAAACTATAAAAGATAACGGTGGTGCTCCTTCCGTTAAATCAGCAAAGAGTGGTAGTTCAACACAAACTAATAAAAAGTCAAATTCAAAAAACATAAAGGATATGATGAAAAGTAAAGAATCTCCGATGAAAAAAGATGCTTATAAAAGCAAAGAATATATAGATACAAGCGATGATGATTCCACGGATGAAGACGAAAAGAAGAAAAAAACAATACAAAAGATAGAAAAGCCTGTTGTCAAATCGAAACCAGAGGTATTGTTGAATAATATATTTTAGCTATGGTATTGAAAGGTTCTTTGAAGAAAATTATTTTTCAACTTTTTTTTAAACACTTTTTAGAATGACGACGATGACGATGATGGTTCAGACAGTGACGAAAGCGCTTCTCAAGAAATAGCTCCTCAAGAAAGTCAACGATCTATGCGTTCAAAAGGTAACAGTTCTCAGGCTGATTTTCAGGAGTTGAAAGAATTATCTGAAGCAGAAGAAGACGAAGCAGAATTTTCAGGTGAGCAGACAGACGACGATGATGATGATGAAAGTGACTAAACTGCTTGTGTGCACAGCAGATCTGTACACAACTACACTGTTCGTCTGAAATGCATACGAACAAACACTCAAAAATAAATAATTAGATGCATTGCAAGATTACAGTTATGCGATATATAAATATGCGACATGAGGATTGGTTTGGTCTTTACTATAAAGACCTTTTACTGTAAAGCTAAAATTATACTAAAATAAAGGTTTTTCAATAAAAACGTTATTAGAATTGTAGTTTTTTTTTTTTAGTATTGATAGCAATGTTTTGATGCAACGTTTTTATAAATACAATTTGTTGAATCGTTAGGATCATCTGGTCATGTTAATATTTTTGTGTTAATTTTGTTGAATCGTTAGGATCATCTCGTCATGTTAATATTTTTGTGTTAATTTTTTTTTTTTTTTAAGAATTAAGTTTTCTCAATTTCCCTTAAAGTTAGTCGCAGTGCATAGAAACTTGCTATACATAAACCTTTACTATCTGCAGAAATCCCTCGTACCCGAAATTTAAAATATTTACCACAGATTGATTAAAAGTCCCGTTGTTTAAGAGTTGTTGTTTTAAAAGAAAATTAGACATATACGGTACTCTAATTTTAGTCTGTTAATACTTGGGCATAACTTGGATGACTTGCAAAATGTTTAGGCAAGTTGGAGCTAACTGATTTCGAATTGTTCTCAACTTCAAAATTCTATGTGTGATTCTCTACGACAACGACAAAACCTTCTGCAAGTCTCCAATTATTATTAGCAAGGTTTTGTTGTTGTGCAGCAAGGCACAGCAACAAAGTTGTTGTTTGTTGTTCTCAAATAAATCTTATAACACACAATAAATCATTAACCGTCTATAATTATATAACAGTTGTTTTATTATTTATATTATAACTAAGGATGTAACGGAAGTTTATCGAAGCTGGAGGTTTAAACTTTAAAGTTTCTCCCCTCTCTTTACCAATGTTGCTTATGTGGCCAGAGCCAGCATCAAACCACGAGCCTCTTGGTTAGAAACCAGAACTCTAACCATTGCTTAATAATAATAATATGAATTGATTTCGATAAAGTTTTAGATGCCGTTACACTGCCATTTCATTCGTAATTATAAGTATTTTTTTTTTTTTAATTGAAAAAATAACACACATGGATCCAAACTTTTTAAACACTTATAAAGTCGCTGTGACAAGACTCGTCTTTGAGCGTCCACGCTCTTCATTTTTATAATCTTTACTGGCAGTTTTTCGTTTGTATATATTTGTATTTGTACCGTAAATACTGACAAAAAAAAAAAAAAAAATGTTAAGCTCGCAAAAGAGCATCATAACCCGCTTCAACGGACCAAGAGTGAAGGAGTTTGTAGAAAAACAGGAATAAATTAAAATAAAAGTCAGAAGTAGTAGTAGTCGAATTAGAAACATCTCATAGAAAAATGCAGACAGACCGGCAAGTAAAGAAACACATTAAATTAAGACTCTTGCTACTAAACAAAAGTTTAGTGCGTGTGTTAAAAGTCTTATGCGACACTGTGGTTAATCTTCCTCCGACTAACTGCCATACAAACACCAAATACCAAGGTCAACAAAGACAATTTAAGTTCACTAAAGAGTATCATTACCTGATTCAGCAGATCTAGAGTGAGTGTAAAGAAGAACTGAAGTAATTAAAATTAAAGTATGAAGTAATCGAGTTAAAAAGATTGCATATATAAAAACGGACAGACATTGCATTAGATTTTAGAATTTGCAACTTACTGAACAAGTTCAAATATCTATACTTAAACTGGATGGTGTGCAAGTTTGGTATGTTTATTGAGACATAAACATACCAAACTTTTAATTTTTAGACTGATATAATTAAATCTCTTCATAAACGATAACTTAAATGTTCAAAGCTTAAATGATAACTTAAATGTTCAAAGTTAGTTATATAAATCAAATATCTACTTTTGTTTTATGTTTACAAGACTTAAAGGTACACGTTTTAATTTATTAATATTCTTTAACTTGGATTATTCCAGTTTATTAACATGTGCTATATAATGCAGTAATGTTTTGTATAGTAGTTACAAACTGATAGATGAATGTGACACAACAATGCGTGACGTACATAAAAATCGAGAGCGTACAAAAATCAATTTGCAATTTGCTGAAAGTTTAAGGAAGAATTTTGGAGTCTCTGGAGTCATTTAAATATCTCGATGTAAGAAGCAATAATACAAGATAATTAAAATTTAGAATTATATTGATTGCTTAACGTCTTTTTTTTCGTCCTTTTGTTTTTTCTTTACTTTTAAAAGCTCGAAGATCTTTTTTCATACGAGGGTCGACAACTTTAAACTGCCCTTTTACTCCATCGGGTCGAGAATATTTTTTTCCAGCTAAAAGAATAACAAAAGTTAAATAAAATTCTTTTATATTTTAAAACATTTTAGACACGTTTTAGCTTTTACAAACTTGTTCAAGTGCATGATTTTGCGCTTAAATTTGAATTTATTTTGAATTTTTATTTTTTACGTAAAAATAAACTTTAATGCAACTTTAAAGTTAAATATAATAAAATTGTAACACAAAAACTAAAAATCATAAAAACAAAAATTCATAAAAATAATCTTTGCATAATAAAATCTAAAAACATATGCAACATTACCTTATTTAAAACATTACCTAGTGTTTTCAGAAATAAAATTTATAAAACTACTAATTATTACACAAATCACCAATTATTTAATATTATTTGAAAAAATTATTACCTAGCCCTTTTTTTGCTACAACATAAGTAGTTTCAACTTTCTTTTTACTCAATAAACCAGCTCGTTTATAAATGCTAAAAAAAAATTTGCTATAAAATAATTTGCTTGAAGCGCGAAAATAATGAAATAATAACACAGAAACAAGTCACATAAATTATTACTTATATGTCATTGATATATGAATAATTTTGCGGAATTCGGCCACACCATTATATTTATTGTATTATATTCACACTTACAGAAACCAAAACGTTTTATAGAAAACCATTTTATGTTTTAACCATATCGTATGGTAAACCATTCAGTTTTTATCTTTTAAGATTACGATGTGACTTAAAAAACCTTTTCGATATGAGAAGTAAATTTAGCCATTTTTTGATTAAAATTAAAAAAAAACTTTTCAGGTTTGTAAAAAAATTTAAATCTCATTACTGATAGATTTGAAATCCTTAACTTGATAGTTTTAAGTTAATAAAAACCTCTAAAAAGATTCTGGTCAAGTCTGTTAAAAAAATCTTCTTAAAAAAAAGTTATTATTAATCTATAAAAAAAAAAGTTATTGTTTTACCCTTTAATTTGTTCTTGCTTTTCTTTTGATCCTGTATCTGTGGCATCAAGTATACCTTGAGCTTTACGACGAGCGCGGTCTAATTTTTTTAGCATCTAAAAATACATAATTTACTTGAAAAAAAAAATCCAAAATAGATAAATTAAATTTTATCTTTGGTAATCCACAACTCACCTGACACTAATCACAAATACTTAAATTAAACTCACATTAAATACTATTTTTATAAAAATGAAAAAAACTTTTTCCGTTTTGTTTTGTTTAAAAAAAAAACAGTTTAATTATTAGATGACTTTCTTGTTGATGTTAAACAAAAAATAAATAAAAACTTAAAAAAACATACTTGTGACTTTTTCTTTGCTTTAGCTTCAATAACCTTTTTAATTGGTCGAGCATTTAAATCTCGAATTCTTTGTTTGTAAAACTCTACTTCTTCTCTAGTTATAGGAATATGTCTAACAGTATGTTTCACTTCATCTTCAGTAAACCATTTGGGTAATCCATCATCATTAAAGCTATATCTGAAAAATGTTTCAAGTTTAACGTAAACTATTTGGGTAATCTCTTGTCAATAAAACTATATCTGAAAAATGTTTCAAGAGATTTCAAAACACCTACAACAATTGTTAAATGCCACCTATTTTTATTTATTCCCTTATATTATTTTAAAGGTAAAACCTAAAACCTAAATAAAAACCTAAATGTCAACACTAAAATGTCACATTAATTCACCTATTATATGCATCATCAACTATATCTCTTTTTCTTTTTTTCGAAGTTACCATTGCAGTACCTAAAGCAAGTGCTTCTGGACCAAGTATACCTGATAACAATATCAATAATTATATATATATATACACACACACACACACACACATATATATATATATATATATATATATAACAATTCAAAGTTTAAAAACAATGGTATACCATTTGTTTGTGGGGCAATAGAAAATCCAATCTTTTTATTTTCAGTATTTTCTTTGATAGCTGCTGCTTCTGCTTTTTCTAAATTTTTCCCTTGAGAAATACTTCGATCATCAATTTCACTGTCATCACCACTTTCACTATCTTCATTTTCTAAATCATCTTCATCAGCAAGAGTAATTTTTTTATTGATTACGGATTTTTCTAAGGCCAAAAATAGATAAAATATCAAAAATGATTTAAAATTAAGTATGTCTTATTCTCAAATTCTGTTATTGTAATAAGGAGTTATCAGTTATTATTTTAAATTTTAATTTGACTTTATATATATGATTGCATGTAAGTCAATTTTTGTTTATAAATCAACTTTGCGTACAAATTAATTTCTATATAAAAATCTATACATATGATTATTGAACTTTGAATATCAATATTATCAGGACTCCACAAAAAAATATATATATATATTTTCAATACTAATATTAAGTTCAAATAATTTCTGAAAAGTTTTTTGAAATAAATATATTCTGAAAAAGCTTTTAATATACCTTTTTCTTCAACTTCGTCATCCATTTCACTATCACTTTCTTCCACTCCTTCAAAAGCAACCTAAATAAAAAAATGCAAACAACTACTATTATAAAACTTTATAAAGCAATTCATTCATTCATTTACTTTGTTTACTCCTGCTATGTCTATCTTGATCCACTGAGATTTATTTTTAGTTTAAATAGCTGTATGTTTTACCAGTAACTGTTGTTATAAGTTACATAAATACCATCAAAGAAGATGAGAATTATTGTTTTTTCAATTAATTACACTATGTAAGATAACTTTAGTCCTTGGATTTATAGTCAAGCATTAAATTATGTCATCACAAATTGCAATATCTGGAAATATTTCTGCTCTTCATTTTTTCAGTTTATTAAATACATTAACCCTGTTACTATTATAAAATTCAATAATCAGTATTAAATAAAAAAATACCTACTGATCTTGAAACTATAAATAATAAAAAAATGCCTACTGATCTTGAAACTATAAATAATAAAAAAATACCTACTGATATTGAAACTATAAATAATAAAAAAATACCTACTGATCTTGAAACTATAAATAATAAAAAAATACCTACTGATCTTGAAACTATAAATATATAACAAAAATACAATAATACAATAAATAATATAACAAAAATACAATAATACAATAAAAATATAACAAAAATACAATAATACAATAAATAATATAACAAAAATACAATAATACAATAATATAACAAAAATACAATAATACAATAAATAATATAACAAAAATAATGCAATATTAAAAAAATTAAACATATATAAAATATATTTATGTATATTTATATTTATTGTGGCTTGCAAGTCTGAAAGAATTTTTTGAAATATTTTAAACATTGCATTAATTCACTAATTTTTATATTAAACTTGTGTCGTAATTAACTTTATCTTAGAACATAAAAAACTTTATATTAAGTCATAAAAACACTTGTAACTCATTTTGTACTGAAATTTACCAACATTTACTTTGACTAAGTAAAATGGGAGGTGTTTAAAAAATATAAAAACTTATTTATAGCACTTATAGTTTGAAAAAAAAAAGCAAAAAAATTATCTAAAACTTTTTCAATATATATTTTAATATTTATTCTTATTAATTATTATTATCAGTATCAATAATAATATTTAAATTTCAACAAATAATAATTGTTTAAAAAATGCTTTTAAGAGTAAGTGTAAAGGTTCGTTTTTAATATAATTTATATTTATATTGTATTTTTTCTAAATGCATTATTATTTAAACAAAGTTAGGATATAGTATTAAATTAATCATTTATTTTCTTATAATATCTGGATTGACTGTAGTTTAAACAATCAAAAAATTATTTATGCAAGTAAGCTAGTGTTTTTTTATTACATTTGTAGTCGTAAATTTATAGCGTTGTTTTGCTTTTTTAGTAGATAACCTCAAAGTAATTCAACCCTTCAATAAACACAGTGTTCACAGTTTTCTGTGAATTGAAACTTTAGGGACCAGAAATTTTTCCAGATACTGCAATTCGCAATCACTTAATTCAAGCCTTGAAAGTATTGCTTAGTTCATGAAAAAACTTTGATATTATGACCACCAGGTTTGGGGTCAAATACGTATTTGTATCTGTTTTTAGTAAAAATAGGCTAATTTGGTATACTTGTATTTGTATTGTATTTGATAAAAAAAATTTCAGAAACTTTTGTATTCGCATTTACTATGATGGTATTTGTAGAAAAAAGAAAGCAACCTTACAATAATGGGAGAGTGGCTCAAGCTTGGCAGATAAAGCAGATCTAATTACATTTACAAAGTGCTTTTAGACTGTCTGAGAGTAAGAGGTTTTTTATTTGTCAATATAGGAATCCTAACAATACTTTTTTTGCAGTAAATGAATGAGTTTTGTTGTCTAACAAAAATTGCAGATTCGGAGTCCAGACTTAAAAACCAAAAAACACCTTAGGCTGTTACAGAAGAAAGACCAGATTAAAAATTGGCTGCTTGTTCTAAACAAGCAAAAAGTGCAGACTATTTGTCAAAATAAAGATTATAAAGTTGAGTTGTCAGCAAATAGAGCCACTTTAGATGTAAAATTTTCATGAAGATTGTTATTGTAGATAAGAAACCATACAGGAGAAAAGATAGAACCTTGTGGTACCCTAAAAGTTACTCAAAATGAAAAAGATTTTTAGCCTTTAAGAATAACTTTAATATCGAACATGATGATTCAACGTATTCGTCTAAACTGCCTGCTTCTGCTATTTCAGCTTTTCTGTTTTTCAGCAATTTCTCTATTATTTAAAGCTAGCTTTCTTTTATTCAATTCTTTAACTTTTCTGGTTATTACATTTGTAGTCGTAAGTTTATAGTGTTGTTTTGCTTTTTGCTTTTTTTTTTCAAGAAATCATTTTGTCTTATACTAACTATCTATTTAATTAATAAATAATTATAATATTTATATTAATTAATGAATATTAAATGTGTGTTCTGAGCAATCAAAATTTGATCTATAAATTTAACGAATTTAACAAATTTTGTTTTACAATTTTTAAATTAAAGAGAATGCAACAATTTTTGTTAAACTCTCTCAACATTACAAAAGGGAGACAGAACCCTATTACTTTAACGTCACAAAACGTCCCTATGTTCTACATTGCAAAAGTCTGTCCCTGTGTTCTATATTGCAAAAGTCTTTTTTTACTGGCAATCATAGGATGTGTTCTTATCATCAGTCTGAAGTATATGTCATGTGTATTTATTTTTAACTTTCTTTTCTTTTATTCAATTCTTTAACTTTAAAGTAGACTTTAATTTTAATGTCTACTCCACCAAAGCACATTTTATGTATAGTTCTTTGTTCCTGTAATAATTTCAACTCCATTTGTGGAACTTTCTTTTCTCTCATATAATTACAATTTGCGGTTTTATCTCTGAAAAAACCCTCAACACGGAGTTAGCACATAAAAGAACAAATGTAAAATAGCAATGGAAAAGTTGCAGTAAACTTTTGTAATTGTACTGTACTTGATTTTGCTTGGCTTAAACTCGTCCCTTTATTTATTATGACAGCCAATATTTAACTGTTATTAGATAATAAATATTAGACTTGTTATGCAGTTTAAAAGAAATGATTTAATAGTCTCAAAAACTTTATATAAAAAAACTAATAATAGAGTGAAGACTAATCATAGGATAGTTGGAGAGGTTAAAGTGTTTTCTAGAGTTTTTAAAAATTGGAACCATTTATTTAGCACTTTTTAATAGTTTGGCAAAAATTAAAGAGACTTCTGGAGAACACTTATTTAAGACTATAATGGTAATCTCATTTGAAGCACAAATAGTAGAAGCGTTTAATTAAAAATTAATTTTAGTATTAGGAGGTTAGAGTGATTTGGATGTTTAACAATGAGTTTTTTTCCAACAAGGCTGCAAGCAATCACTAATTAGAGTTGGAAGTTACTGGAAGAGAAAAGATAAAGATTGTAGAGCAAGATAACAATTGACAGATGACCTAACGGGTTGCAAATTATTAGTCAGGAAAGCAAGATGAAGGAAGCGTATTCCAAAGAACTGATGTTCGAGGAAAAAAACTAAACAAATAAGAGTTTCTGAAGCACTTAGGAACAGTCACAGAAAAGGGATTAGAATTGAATGACAAGTAACACTAGAATGAACATTAGTAGATGGCACAAGAAACGCTAGCTCTTTAGAGCAGTGCCCATTATAGTATTTGTAGAAAAGAGAAAGAGAAGCAACATTTTGACCATGTGATAATGGTTGGAGGTTGGTTGTAAGAGCAGGTCCAACTATGTGTACAATGCGTTTTTGCATCTTGTTTAAAAAAGAAAGGGCATCATTAGAAGATCCGCCCCAGATATGGCAACAGTATTCCATACAAGGTCGGATTTGAGATTTATAGAGATAGAGAATAGAATCCAGAGTAAGAAAGTGTCAAGTTCGATAAAGAGATGCAACTTTAGCAGATGCTAATTTTGCAACGGATTTGATATATGGTTTCCAAGAAAGATCAGAAGTAAGAGTTAATCCTAGAAGGTGAAGGGTAGATGACTCATTGAGTACATCTCCGTTCAAAAATATAGGAAGATCTAAATTATTGTGATAACGATTGACTAAAAAAAATTGAGTTTTATCTGAATTAAAGTTCACCAACCACTGTGAGCCCCATGCTGTAGTAGAAGTGAGATCCTTCTCAAGCTCAGATGCCCCCTCCAAGCAATCAGAGAGTATTGGCTTCTTATCATGACAAGAATAAATGGTAGTGTCATCAGCAAAAAATGCCACCTTAGATGTGAAAATATCTGAAAGGTTGTTAATGGAAATTAAAAAGAGTATAAGGCCAAAAATTGAACCTAAAGGAACCCCTGAAGTTACAGAACAAAAAGAAGAGTGCTGTCCATCGAAAACAACTTTTATACTACGATTGGAAAGGAAGGATTCAATAATCTTTAAGATGTCACCAGATACACTGTAAGTAGAAAGTTTATGCAAAAGACCAGCATGCCAAACTTTATCAAAAGCTTTAGAAATGTCAAGAGCAATGGCCTTAACCTCTCCAACTTTATCTAATGCACAATAAAAACTATCGGTTATTACTGTTAGCAAATCAGCTGTAGTACGAGAAGATCGAAAACCATATTGATGATCAGAAAGTAAGTTATTAGATTCAAGATAAGAGATTGAGTGTTTGTTAATTAAAGATTTAAAAACCTTGCTTATGATAGAAAGAAGACTAATGGGACGGTAGTTGGACAAATTGGATTGTTTTCCAGAATTTTTGAAAATAGGGATAATAGATACCACTTTCCAGCAGGCTGGAAAACAAGACTCTGATAAGCACTTGTTGAATAGCTTTGAAAGTATAGACGACAGCTCCGGAGAACACTTCTGCAAAA
Organism: Hydra vulgaris; assembly: GCF_038396675.1. Taxonomy (NCBI): domain Eukaryota; kingdom Metazoa; phylum Cnidaria; class Hydrozoa; order Anthoathecata; family Hydridae; genus Hydra; species Hydra vulgaris. Next base: position 21,933,437 of record NC_088929.1, read on the forward strand.
CTATAACAGGTATGTTTTCCGGACCACAAGCTGTAGAAGAGTCTAAGCAGGAAATCACTTTAGATACAGAAGCTGAAGTGATACTAATGTCAAGCAATGGATCAACCTGTTTGACAGCTACATCAGGTAGGATGCAACTAGTGGAATCAAGAAATGATATTGATGAAATTCTTAGCAAACAATTCAGCTTTGTCTTTAGGTGAGGTGACAAAGTCTGAACCATACAAGAGAGGTGGAATTACAGATTTGCCCTTATTATTGATATTATTAAAGATTCTCCTAAAGTCACGAGAGCCTAATTTTTGTGATGAAATACGAAACTTCATGACCTGAGAATAGTGGGCTTTGGTGTTAGACAAAACCTTTTTACAATGGTTTTTAGCAGTAATAAATAGACGTCTGTTTTCTGGAGAATTGTTTTGCTGATAGATATGAAAGTAATGGTTTTGATTGGCAATTTCAGCAGCACAATGTGAGGAAAACAATGGATAAAAGTGAGGCTTGACCTGGAATCATCGATTGGGAATAAAAGATTCCATGCCAGCCTGAATCCATGAAGTTATGTAAGAAGCACATTTATCAACAGGAAGACGAAAGATTTTTACCCAAGGGCCATCACAAAGAAAATCACAGAAAGAGTCCTAGTCAGCTTTAAGGTAGTTGTAAGAGGTATGATGATAGGGGGATTCAGATGATGAAGAAGAATGAGATAACAGTTTTAGAGAGATCAAACTGTGATCAGAAGCACCTAAGGGTGAATGTGGAGAAACTGAGTACTGACTATGATCAGAAACAAGACATAAGTCGAGTAGAGAAGGTAAATGATTCTGGTTGTCTGGAAAGCGAGTTGGAAAGTTGGCTATTTGAGTTAGGGATTGAGAAAGGCTTTAATGCCGGCAGAGTCACTGACACTAGAGCCAAGCCATTCAGTGTGATGAGCATTAAAGTCACCAACAACAACAATATTAACTGATGGATAAAAAGAGAGGGTTTAGTCAATCGATCAGAAATAACACCAAAAAGAGTGCAGTCTGGAGATGAAGGAGAGGGATATAGAACAAAGAGAAAGACGATATAATGAAGCGGTGCTAAACGAAAGCACATAAAAGATTAGTTTGTGGATTCTTTCCCAACAAATGGGTGAATTCTTACAAATGTAAATTCCCAGACAAAGCATGCGAATATTGGAGTCTTTACGAATGAAAGAAAGATAACCATCAACACTAAAATCACAAGATGAGACAGCTAAACTCAAATTAGTCTCACAAAGAGCAAGTAGGTCTGGTGAACTTTACAAGAGATAAGAGTCAATAGAAGAAAAGTTACTTCAAAGACCACAAATATTAGTGATGGTTTAGAGAGCTTGTTGATGATGATGGTTTTTTGTGTTTTATAGTTTTTGGTAATTTGTTCATTTTTAAATTTGTTGAAGAACTTGACTCAAAGCATAGATAGTACTCAGTACACTGTTTAATAGCCCAAGCAATTGCCTCATTACTATTAATAAACCCTAAGCAGTAAAAAGGGCTCCAAATGTGGCCTTGGCTGTTGATAGAATCAGCCTCTCTGATAGCTACCTCAGAGTTTGGGAAACCAGCTAGCCTCAGAACCATTAAACTGAGTTTTAGAGCTGTACCCTCACTAGGTGATAATAGAATGAGTTGCCTAGTCGTAAAAACAGAGGCACAAGCAAAACCCATGCATTGAGTCAAGAAGATCCAGCATTCAACATCCTAAAATGGAAACAATGTATTAAAAATACATCTGCACCAGCCTAATAGATGAAGAAGGGGTGCAAGGCTGGTCAACAGATAGAATCTATTTATCCCTTAAATTCTCAATCTGTTTAACTGGTATGACAGAAAGAATATGGCCATTAGCTTCAAAAGTCAAGTTAGAAAAAAAGTTCTTTCCAAATAACTCTGCCCTAGGAAGAATTAAAAAGATCAGACCTATGAAAAGATGCGCAAGACAAGAAAAGGAGGCATTATTTTAGACAGATTAGAAAAAAATGTTGTATCAAACAATATTTGTTAGAAAAGATTTAGGTATTAGCAGATTTTCTACTTGTTTTCAACAAAACGGGTTAGGAAAAGTTATTTTCAAAGGATTAAATATAAAAATTTCTTATATAGTGGTATCCATTTATAATAGGTCACTACTCAAAATAACATTTGGATACAATGCTTATTTAACAAACTCTATCTTTTTACTGTTGGGTATGTTTATATACAGGATAATATACTTATTTATTTTGGAAAAAAACACATACTGAAACTTTTTTTTTTGTCCCTGTGTTATAAGATAACTATTATAATATATAATAATTTTGACCGGGAGGTAATCCAATGGTATTCAGACATATCAACAAGAAGTAATCCACAGGTGTTTGCAGTGGTTGTCTCTCTTTTATTTCATTGGTGAAAATTGAGGATTGAGATATGACTAAGCTCACTGACCAACAAAAGAATTTTATGGTTTTGATGATTAACAAAGCAATTGGAGAGCTAAAGGGTGACTTTATGCTAAAACTAAGTCAACAAACTAAGTTATTTAAAGTGAAATTGACGGAAAAAGATGCAGAAGTAGCTGAACTTAACAAGAAAGTGAAAAGCTTAAAAGAAAAAAATGCAAATGTACCACCTTCTAGTTCACCTGCTGTTTATTACAGCCAAATTGCTAAGCAATTAGCCAAACCAGGTTCCGAGCATTAAAAAATCTAAAAATGTTGTAATTGTCGGTTTGGCTAACTCACAAAAAAGTACAAACAAGGATGTAAGACAGATGACGAGAACATGGTCAATGAATTAATACGTTCGCACAATTAAATAAAGAGAGAAAGGAGGCAAATGAAAACTTACAACGCCCTAATAACCTAGACTAGCCCTTTTGATTTGTCATTAGAAGCAGAAAACTGTTGTGTATTGACATCACTACAACAAAAGACATTGGCAACCGCAAAATTCACCCATTTGTCAAAGAAAGCATTGCCAAGCAGGCCCAGAGGGGCCCATACCAGACAATCTTTTAAATCTCATCAAAAGTTACCTAATGAACAACTACCTATTTATTTGAAGCAAAATATTAAGACTAACGACAAACCAATTAATTTTTATTATTCCAATGCTACTTCATTTAACTCTAATAAATTATCTGAGCTGTCCGCACTTGCATTGACAAACATAATAGATGTTATCGCAATTACAGAGACTTGGTTCAAATTGGATACAATTAAAAACATTGATGGATATGACCTATATCACGCAGATAGAGATAGAATTGGAGGAGGAGTTGCCATTTATGTCAATAAAAATCTTACGAATATAGAAGTTGTTAATCCGCATCTTAACAATACAGAGATTAAACAAGTCTGGTGCTCAATAAAATGTAATAATTTTAAGTTAATTGTTGGTTGTATATATCGACCACCAAATTCTACAGCTGATTACTCAAAATCAATTCTAGACTCAATCAAAACTGCTTCAAAACTCAAAAGTGGCAAAAAATACATGGATCTCGTTGTAGGAGATTTCAATTTCCCTAATATAGAATAGACAGATGGCGGTCCAATAATTTATTCAAATGAAAACTCAACTGAGCATGAATTTATTAAATTTTTAAATGATTGTTCTTTATACCAAATAGTAAACTTTCCAATATTTAAACAAAGTGATTCTGTTCCTGCAGTTAACACCCTTGACAAGCTGATTTATCATTTCATGATAAATCAGTTTGTGAGTGCTATGAGTTATTTTTACATATTTATAACAAATCTTGTCGTTTGTTTGTTCCTATTTTTAATAACAAAAAAAAGAATAGCCAACCATGGCTGGATGCAAAAGTTAAAAAGGCAATAAAGATGAAACAATATTTTATTCGAATGTGTATCGGCAAAGTCAAGAATCTCGAAAGGATCTCAACAAAATTTGCGCTAATGTTAAAAAAAAAATTAAAAGATCAACTCGAGATTACGAAATGGATTTAGTAAAAAGAGCAAAGCTAACACCTAAACTTTTATTCTCTTACGTAAATAAAAAACAAAATGTCAAAATAAAAATCCCAAATGCCATGAAAAATAAAACAAAACAAATTACAACTGAAATATCAGACATTTCAAATATATTAAATAAGCAATTTAAGTCAGTCTTTGTAAAAGATGATGACTAAGCAATACCCAAGTTCTTGCAAAGATGTGAAAATCATCACTAAAATTTATGACTAATTAACTTTTCAAATTAGCTACATCATTTAATTTGTTTTGTGTAACAAATAAAATAATCTTATATAATAATCTTATATATTTCCCACCTTCTCAACCCAACAAAACATGAACATAACACACAAAGTTGCTTCTTAGAGAGTGTGGCATTTTATTACACTTATCAAAATTGATTTAACAAGGCACAAGAAAAAAAACTTACCACCGCACTACAAACATTCTATTTAGCTGCATTATTGCAAATTCTAAAAAAGCTTCGACAGCCTTCATGTTTAAAATACTAACAATATGTTACTATTTTAAACATATAAACATATGTTTAAAATCTAATATATTCTTTGAAATATGTTTTTACAAAATATTTCTTTATATTTATATAGATTAAAATTACCTTTTGATACCATTCTTTGGCTTTATTTAGTGCTAACTGTTTTTCATCATTTGTTTCAGTATCACCTAGATCTACCAAAAGGGGATTATCATTTTGAACTCTAAAAAAGTAATTTTTGTAGTAAACTAATTTTTGTAAATTTAAAAAGGTTTTTAAAAAATTTTTAATTAAAACTTTTTTAAATTTTACTTGTTTTTGTTTTTATTTTTAAATTTTTATATAAAAAGTAAAATGAATATATCAAAGTAAAACATAAACTTAAAAATAAAAAATGCAAACAAATGTTTTAAACATGTTTTTAAAAAATAGTTTACTTGTACTTTTTTAATTTAATATTGGTTTAATAACCCTCTATAACTTGTTTTAAAAAATAAACATTTAGTTAAATTTTTAAGTTAGTCAAAACATTTTGGTTAAAACATTAAATCAAAAATTATTAACAAATTAATTAAAAAAAAAAAATTTTTGTTTATTAAAAACAATTTTTAGTTTGAACTTTATCTTGATAAATTCTGCTTTTATTTTCTATTTATTTTTCTTTATTCTTTAGTTGACTCTATTCTTTAGTTGTAACTTTAATAAACAGAAAACTTAGTTAAAATTCATTTTTTAAAGTTAAAAAATGAATTTTGCAAAGTATTTCTAAACGAACTCAACTAACTGTCTTTTTAGTATGTATTTATGATACCTCTTCTAAAATAAATTCATTTAAAATTGTTGTGATGCCTATGAATACCAAAGAAATAGATTTTAACTACAAAGATTCAAAGATTTTAAAATGAATACTTATGCTAGTTAGTAAATAATTGTCATTAACATCTTCATTATACTGAAGATATTAATGATCAAATAGTTCTCTATTATAAACATGGTGTTATTAATGACAACCTTTTTAGTTTTAAATAAGACCAATGAAGTTTTTTTTTTTTTGCTTTTATCTTCTTGACTCAATTCAAAATTAAAATTTTATTTTTTATTTAAAAGAACTAGGTGTGATAAGTGTTAACCAGATTTAAAGTAATTTTTCACAATAATTGATCAATTGAGGCCACACTAATACAGTACAGTCAGTGCTGCAGTTGCAAAAACTGAATATTAGATATTTACCATATTTGTGTATAAAAGAAGGCTGCTTACATTTTAAAGTGGGTTATAGTGAAATTAAACTTTGGTTATTCCACTCTAAAATTAAATTTTTTTAACACAAATGCACCAAAATATCTTAAACATTTTAAACATTTTAAACAACTTTGTTACCAACTAATAAAGTCAAATATATCACTAAAGTCAAATATTTTTTATCATTTACATTTTTTCAAATATTTTACATTCTAAAATATTTCTAAAAAAGGAAGTTAGCACACAATGTAGATCAACAGAGTTTTAACAAAGGAAGTTAGCACACAAATCTAGATCAACAGAGGCTACAATTAAAATAATAAAACAAAGGAAGTTAGCACCAGATCAACAAAGGCTACAATAGTTAAAAGTATATTAGAGAGAAAAAATGGCTGTAGGAAATCAGAGAAAAATATTCAAACAACATCAGAATGTTGGTTTAGACAATAGTTTTAATTTTGAATACAGTTTAGCTACAGCTGAAAGAAAAGCTATTTTATTCTGAAGTAATTAAAATCATTATTGATATATATCTAAAATATATTTAATATATACATCTATCATTTATATATGGATGACTTAGCGCCACCAGCCTATACAACGAATATATTGAAATGAGATAATTTGACGCAAAGTTTAAAAGTCTTTAACAAAAGCCACTAAACCGAAAAAATTAAAAGTAATTGTAGTTCAGTACACTTAAAAATTTTAATTTTAGTATTTTGGTGTTTGCAAAGAAACACTACATAAATCATTTTTTAATATAAACTAATTTTTTTCAACTTTGTTGTTTAGGCTGGTTTAGCGCTTAACCATCCATATAACAAAATGGAAAAAAAAATCATAATTTGCATCATGTTTAAACATCATTCTAATCTTAAACATTTGTAACACACATTTTGTTTACTTATAGTTTATACATCAGCCCCTCCGAATTAGGAAAAATAATAATATTATATAATATTAATAATATGATATATATAATTAATAATAATAACAGTTTTAGGTCAGCAAATAATTGCCGAACTAAAACTATTATAGGTCGGCATCAGGTCGGTTCAAAATATAGAAACAGCACTTGATAACAAATGTGCAAAACATTTAGCATTAAATTGATAAAATAACCATTTTAGTAGGAATTTAAATAAAACATTAGTTTTGCCAATTTTACTTTAGTTATTTTATCTAGAATTAATAAGACATTTATTTTTCCATTTTTATTTAGATAATTTTACTTATAATTTAAATTAAACTGTCACTATCATTTTTATCACTTATCATTTTTATTTTAATAACTTTATTTAAAATTTAAATGAAGCATTTGATTTGACGTTATTATTTTAGGTAATTTTTGTAGAACTTAAATAAAATGTTTGTTTTGATGTGTTTATGTAATCATTTTAATTAAAACTTAAATAAGGTGTTTGTTTTGTCATTTTTAACTCATTTGAAATATCAAATAAAACTAAGTTTTAAAATTTTAAGGTTGACAAAATCTTGCCAACTTCAGACACTGTTAGGTCGACATTGCAGAATGTTGACCTTAATTCTGAGGGCTGTTATACATTAAATACAGAAAATGAGTTGCTGAGTTATAAGTTATTATTAACTAAAATAATACCACAACAATAACATGGAAAAGTAGCAAATTAAATTGAATATTGTGTTTTAAGATTAATTAGCAACTTAAATAGTTCTTACAATAATTTTTTTAAATAATAAATAATAAATTTTTGTTGTGAAAGAAGTATTCTTGAAGTAATCAAAGTACAATTGTAATAAATTATGTAAATTTTTCTAAACAAAATAGGCAACCACAACTGGCTTCAGTGACAATGAGTGGCTGCAGTATTATTAAAAAAAGTTGAAGATGCTAGGGGTCATTACAAAATTACATAATGCCAAATGTGGCTATTTTTGAGACACCCGCCCACCCTGTCACATTTTGCCACAGCTCCCTAGATCCCCCCCCCCACCTTCCCTGGCATGGCGTCATTTTATTATTGCTTGCAAAAATACGGTGATTAATTTTTTTAAAACAGAATTAAAATTGTTCAAAAACATTAAAATATTCAGCTGTACGTAGTAATTACTATTATCAAATGCATTTTTTTATCCCCTAATTGTGTTACACTGTAAGAAATTACACAACTTTATTGAAAATGTTTTGCATTAAAATGGTTTTCGAAGGATCAGGTAAATAACTCTGGAACATGAAGAGATATAAACAAAATTAAACTATATGATTTTAAATTTTTTTCTAGCACTCCAATTAAATGCTTAGTTTTAATTCATTCCATAAGCCTACGCCTCTGTTAGATATGCAATGCAGATATTCCAGATATGCAAAAATATACATATTCATTAGATCTTGGTAAAGATCTGGCATATTATTTAATTTATTTTTCTTGAGCATGTGACATAAAATCATTAAAAACTGTTGTTTTTTGACAAGAAATACAAAAATGAATTAAAATGCTATAGATATATTTGAGAATTATAGATATATAGATAGATTCAAGGGACAGTTTCTACCAAATTACAAACCTAAAAAATTTACAGTTTAAATACATTAACAATTACACATTTAACCATATTTATATAACCTTATAAACACATCAACAGTTAAACATTAAACAGTAAACACATTTTTTTAATTATAAAAAACTAGTTTATAATAAAATAACACTAAAAGCCATGATATCGAAGAAACTATTACTGAGTTACTTTTTGGCAAGAAACTTATTTTATTAAGAATTATATTAAGATATATATTTCCTATTTTTTATTAAGATATATATTTCCTATTTTTTCACATACATATCAATATAACACAAAGTTACAACAAGCTATAATCTACGATGGAGAACAGGTTAAATATTAATATTTAATTTCTGCTTGCAATCAAATGGAATTCCATTTGATTTCTCTTTTCTTTCTTTTGATTAACCTGAAGTTTAAAGGGCTATTTATATGCATTGGGCAAGCCCGGTTAGCTGGGCTGGCTCACTTAAATGAGATCTCGCCATGTTTAATACTTATAAAATTAAACTAGTTTACATGACAAATGGGCAAATCTCAGATAACTGAGATCTCGCCTAGTTTTAGATCCCACTCAGGTGAGTTGATTATTATCCATGCATACCCACATAATATTAAAATCTAAACATTGCGATCATTTATCATATAAAAATTGTTGCAGTCACTGACTGCAGTCAGTATTCTTTTAGTCTAGGTGGTCTATTATAAAATGCAACTAGCGTAACGTCACTTTTGACTCAACTCACCCACCTAACCATGTCACGTTTTCAAGGAACCTCACCCATCTGCTCTCAAGTATTACATAATTATGACCCCTTTTTAATAATTAAAAAAATAAAACTTTTTTTTCTAATTTTAAACATTAAGGTTGGAGTTTTCAAAATTTTGGTAAATTCAGATTTCATTTATATGTGTTAAAAACATTTAAAGATGTTTATGTACCTTTTACAATCAATTCAACTTAATACAACTTAAATTCTTTCAAACTAAATACAAACTTTTGTTATGTAAAAAAGCTGTTAAAAAATAAAAAACTTACCTTTTTTTCTTTTTTGTTATTTTATTTTCCTCAATTAGTAACTTTTGTCTTTTTGGGGGTTTATCATACAGCTCATCGTCCAAGTAGATATTTTTTTCATCTGAATCATCGCTACTATTATCATCTGATTCATTTTGTTGATCATCAGATTCAAACTCTATTTCGCTGCTACTATGGTATACATCATCATTAGGATTTTCAATAGTTTCCAACTCCTAAATTAAAAATTTTTTATATGTAAACATATTATAAATAATATTTACAAATAACATTATATATAAATTTTTATAATATGTATAATAATGCACAAGATGCATCTCACTGTAATATATCAAATAATCAGAATTTTAAACAAAAAATGTAAATTCAATTTCTTATATTTTTCTGATTACTAGGGTAATCCAAAAAGACCTAAGAAAGCACTGCGGAAAATCATTTAACAAGAGATTTTCTGTTGTCTTTCTCACTGATGTTGATTATATGGCTAAAGCAAGGATTGAACCTTAAACCTTACGATTCACTTTTAACCACTATATTATGACTGTTAACACCAAGATGCTGACCATGTTGCAGGATTTGTCAAGATAATTCAGATAATTGTAATACTGTGTCAAGCAGAAAATAATGCTCTAGACTCATAAAGTTGATAAAGTTGAAAATTCATGCATCTGATCATTTCATGGCTAAAAGAATGCCCAGAAGAACCAATTATAATGATCTTTATTAATTAATTCTTTACAACAAATAAAACAAATTTAATTTATTTTTTTCATTTTATAAAACATTTATATTTTATAACAATACAAAAAGTTTGAAAAAAAGATTTTTGTTTATTGGACTATTTAAAAAGTTTAAAATGGGTGCTCAAAACTGCTTATTAAGTAGTCAACCATCATCAGTATATTGTACTCGAAGGAAAGCATCATGAAATAACTTATTTCATACCTTAACACTATGATAACAACATTACTATGACAACAGCTAAGTTAAGGCTAGAAAAAGTCAGTTGTGACAAAAGGCATTTTTGCCCAAAAAACCTGCTAAACTTCTGGATACCAGATCCATAGAGAGCTTATTGGGTGTTTTAAATTTAATCGATTAAGTAGTAAGTTCTATTAACAACTTTTATTATAAAATACTTATAACTTGGTTTACCAAACTTATAACTTGGTTTACCAAAATAAATTATTAAGAAATTTACTGTTGAATTATTTAAATTAAAAAAATTATCCTCCAATCATAGTTAATTTTGAGCACAAAAAGTTTACCTCCTCAAATGAGGATATCAAACAAGTTTATATTTATATAACCAAAGGAATATCCTTTTGTTATTGAAACATTAACTTGAATGTTTCAAAATGTTAAAAAATGTTTCTCAATAATTTTGTAAAATTATTTTACATTTTTATAAAGATTTTTAGATTTTATGATTGAGATTTAAAATCTGAAAAAAGTAAAAAACATATAATTATTATGTATAAAAATAATCATGAAAAGAATAATAAACATATTAATAATTTATTTTACAACTTTTTAACATGATGCAAAAAAATTTTTAAAATCCAAAAATTACTTTTTAAGTAAAATACCGAAACTATTTAAAAGTTTTGATTATTTTACAACATATACTTAATTATTTTTTCTATATGTTTTTTGATTGGTTATAAGTTATTTTGATAAGTTTTGATAAGTTTCAGAGCTATAGAATTGAAAAAGGATTGTAAAAACAATTAAAAATAAAATAAAATAATAAGACTCCTTGATTGTTGTGGCCTCCAAAACCTAAGAAGAATACAGTTAAAAAATAGGTCATACCTTTTTATTTTGAATATGTTGAAGTGAAAATAAATCTTGCTCATCTGTACCAATATCACCAGTATTATCTGTAAGTTTATTAGCAAGTCTTTGACGTTGTTTCTTTTTTTGTTCTCTCACGTGCTTCTTTTTTCTATTATAATATAAAATATTTTTTATATTTTTTATATACAACATTTCATATAACATATGATTCTATATTGCAAGCCTTTCCAGGAAGGGCATACGATGGCACATCTTGTTCATCCATGCCTAAATTAATTTTTTTAGACACACTGACCATGGCAGTGCGCATCTTTTAATTTTTAAAGCGTTTCAATAATTCAGGGCAAAAAGCAAGCATCGACGGTAAGCAGGTGTGATCGCACTCTATTCCTGACCATGCAAACTACATCTAGTTGCAACAACTTGGCCATGGCTTTTTAGATGTTTTGAGAACATTTAAATTTATGTATGTTTCATTGCATGTCCGAAACTATTTAAGACTCTAAAACAATTAAATTTGTAAGAATCTTATGTAATCAAATGCTTTGGTATTAGCAAAGCGGTTTTAAACTAAGCGATGATTTACTTTTATTGATTGTTTATAAAAAGAAAATTTTTAATTCTTAAAAAATAATAAGTTAATAAAATAAATAACAGGCTGAACATACTTACAGGCGACTGAACATAAACATACATACACAAAGTGAATTATGAGTGGATAAACATTGCGCCAGAGATTTGAACAAAACACAAACACCATTTATATAAAGTAACTTACGGGTAAACCAGCACCATGCCATCGGTGTCATACAGAACAAAAACATACAAATATATTAAAAAGCCTACTCACTTAATACACAGGCAGTATTGTGAAGAAGTTCCACTTCCACTTCATAAATATATTTTAGCTTTTTAGTTTAACCATTAAAGTTTGCTTTATAATAATTTGATGCAATAAAAACGTACTTCTAGTTTGCAAAAGACAAAATAAAATCATAATTTACTTAAAATGTAATACTCTTTTTATATATTAATTTATAATATATATAATAGTAAAGTAAACCGATCGACTTGAGTAAAATATAAAGTTATTAAATGTATACATAGCGTGCAGTTTGGAAACTGATCATTATAGACCACAGATTCAGAGGTCTGAGGCATTGCAGAATTTTTTTAAACATTAAGACATAGCTAAAAGTAAAGATCATTATAATATTTTTATTATAACGATTTAATAAGTTCTTTTGCTTATCTTACTTAAGAAAAATTGTTTTAAATATTTTAAACTTATATTATATATTGCAAACTACGCAAAGCATGATATGGTTATAAAAATATATTTACTTTTTTATTTATTATATAATTCACCTACTGCTAGTTTTATTAGTATCTTGTTGAAATAAAACATAAATACTTAAATAAAGAATTATATTATACATTTTGATTAATTGAAGAACGTTTGTTTCTTTACTAAACGATCATTAATAGTAAGTTGTTACTTTTTATAAAAGTGTCGCTTAATTTGATAAAAAAATTATAAAAGAGAAAAGTTTAGAAATAATTTATTCTAAACGTAATTTATCTTGCTTTAGTTTTTTTATTCATTAAGAATACATTTCTTTTTTTAGTAGTTGTTTCCTGTGACGTTAAGTTAATTTTTGCGCTATTTTAAATGTTCTCAAAGCATCTAAAAAGCTGTGGCCATGTTGCCGCAACTAAATATTATATGCGATGTCAGATATAGAGTGATATAGAGATCGTATATAGAGATCAGATATAGAGATCCCTTTATATTGCCCAATTTCCAATGTTCATATGAATTACTAGAGATAATGAACATAATGATTGCTCTGTTAACTTAACAAGTAAAATTAAAAATGTAAAAGCATTTGATTTTAAAATTAATTTTTTAAACCAAATGCTTTTATGTTATTAAAACACAAATTTTGCAATAAATTTTTTCTGATATTACTATTTTATTTTGTTAACATTTGGCTGTATGCGTGTGTAAAAAAAAAAAAAAATTCAGGAAGAGGTGGGTCTTGAACCACAGACCTTTTGTTTACAAAGTCAACGCCTTATCCAAATAAGCTAAATGTGCGTACAAGTTAGAAAACCAATAATATAATTATTTTTAAAACTATTATTCTTCTTTCCATATATAAAATAAACTTAATTAAAATCAACTAAATTAATTGACTTATTGCAAAACTAATTATTGAATACTGTATTGTCATCAAGCAAGAATATGTATGCAAAATTTGAAGAAAATCTATTATTAGGAAGTGACTCAGGAATTGATTGCAAGATTTGATGCTCACAGACAAACAGAGACGAGGAGTTAATAAAGGCATTGGGAAAAAAAATTTAAATAGGCTCCTAAAAGTTTGGTTTAAAAAGTTCAGTAAATTAACAATGCACTAGCCCTTTGGAGCATCATCAATAACAATAGTTCATCAGGATATAAACTATTGGATTTATGGGCAATTTGCTTAATCCAACGAAAGTGTAGACTATTTCAATGGGGATAGTAAAAACAGCCAAATATTTATTATTTGAATATTAGTATTAATGACTTTTTATTTTTTTAATTAAAAATTTGTTATAAAATAAATTTTTTTTTTAAAATAAACAACAATTAGTTTTCTTGCTTTCCTGCGCATTGATAAAAACAGTAAAGTTTAACAAAAACATTGGAAAAACAAATTGTCCATGTGTCTAGCACAAATAATAAAGTATTAATATACTGTCTGAAAAAAGTTGCAAATGAATTGTATATCAAAAAATGTATTGTATATCAAAAAATTTAGGAAAAAAGCAGATAATCTGCTTTTTTCCTAAATTTTTTGTTTTTGTTTTTTTGTTAATTTTTTGGTGGGGATCGAACTCAGAACCTCTCACTTATGAAGCAAGCACTCTCACTTATGAAGCAAGCACTTAATTTTGGTGGTGAAAAATAAAAAACGCCCTAAAAAAAGAAAATAAAAACAGTAAAATGTTTAGGTATATTACTTTTTGAGAAATCTTTCCTTTTTTTAATTTTTAATTTTTTTTTGGTTTATTTTATTTAGATCTCTATTTCGTATAGTACTCATTTCCTTTCATTGAGTATTGCTGTTTTATTCTCTGTAATTTCTAATAGTTTTACTTTGCCGTAAATTCCTTAAAAATAAAAACTTGGTTTTGTTGTCTAAAAAAATTACTTTAAATGTGTACAAACAAGGCATGCACACACACACACACGCTTCTTGGGAAGGCTTGATATTGCATATTATATTTACATGTAATAATATGACTATTGTATTATAATTTAATATATTTTACTGTAAATCATTATTAGATCAAATTATACCTATTTGTTTATATTTATATAATAAAACTTTAATTTTTTAAAATATTTATGCAGTAATTAAAAATATTTATGCAAATAATTTATAAAAATTTTAAATATATACTTTTAAACTTGCGTGCAAAAGTCTTTGGTCATACTCAATATTGTAGCAAAAATTTTTGCTTTCTCATGTGAATGTCTGGAATTCGTGTAAAGGCAAGTTAAGTGAAAATTGTTTTAATTGTTTAAATAACTATTACTAAATACAAGTTTTATTACTGTATATATATTGAAGACGTTTTTTTTTTGTGTATTTACTGAATATAATTCCTAATTTTGTGTGTAGTAATATTGTAAGTTTGTAGAACTTTCTGAGTCTGTTCTGGATATATAAAAAATGTTCTACATATATAAAAAAGCAAAAGCCCGCTCAGTTTAGTATAATAAAAGTCTTCAGCTTAATCCAGTGAGTTTGTCTGTGTTGAGCTGATAGTATAATTCGTGATTAGCATTTCAACATTTTCTCAAGTAAGTTTTTGAGAAATTTGCATTGTTTAGAATAATAATATCTATTTAAAATACAAGTTTTATTACTGAATATATATTGTAGACAGCTTTTTTATGTGTAGTTACCGAATATAATTTCAAATTTTGTACGCATACTAACAGCTTGATTTTGAACTTTTTTTTTAAGCAAAACTTGTGTAGGGTTTTTTGGTTCTGGGTACCCGGACTCGACAAGTTTGTGGGTAAATACCTGGTTTAAGGCTCGGCGAGTCTCATGGTTTGAGTGTTTTGCCTTGTTTCGTAGGCAGCAGTGCGATGTCGAGCTGGATCCCTACCTTTTCTAGAAAAATATAGTAGTAGGGTTTGTGAATCTAACTTGAAGTTGAACTTGGCCACAGCTTTTTAGATGTTTTGAGAAAATTCAAGTTTATGTATGTTTCCATGTTTGTCCAAATACACACTAAAAGAATTAACTTCATAACTTAAATTTTTCTAATCGAATGTTTTTACATATAAGCGAATGCTTTAAAGGATTTCCTAATATAATATGTTTCTATATTAGAAAATGTTTTAAAAGCATTCGCTAATATAAAAACTTTTGATTAGAAAGATTGAAGTTAATAAGTTAATTCTTTTAGCGCGTATTTAAAAAACTTAAAAAAAAAAGCACTTTTCATTTATTAATTCTCTATTTTAGGAAAAAAGCGAAATATCATAATTTTACTAGAACATTTTTTACAGCTCCAAAGTGTGGCAGTATTTCACTCAATGTACCGATTTGAAAAGTGGAAAATGCAATAAGTGTTCAACCATAATATGAAACAAAGATGGAAATACTTCATCAATGATTAAACATTTAAAAGTTAAACATGGAATTTCTTTACCAACACGGGAAGAAATAGGAGAAAATTCTTCACCAAACGATTTAAAACTATCTACACTTATGTTTCCGTTGCAAGGAAACCTTTAGTAGAAATTGTCTCTAAAATGGCCGCTCTTGATGGTATATCAGTTAGGGCGATTACAAAGTCTAGTTTTATTCATGAAAGTTTAGTAAAATCAAGTTATAATCTTCCTAAAGTCGAAAGAGATGTTATGAATTTAATCCATAAGTTTTATGAAAAAAAGAAGTTGGAAATATTAGAATTGTTATAAGGAAAAATTAAAGAAGGCAGACGATTTAGCATTACACTTGATGAATGGACGAGTATGAAAATTCGGATATATCTCAATATCAGTTTGCATGGAATTGACTCTGAAGTTTATAATCTGGATATAGTGAGAATTTTTAACTCGTATACAGCTGTACAGTTAATTGAAAAAGTAGAACAACATTTAAACACGATATTAATTTTAAAAAACATATAGCTGGTTCAACTGGCGACAGTGCAAGTGTAATGATAAAATTTGGACAAGAATCTCCTAGTCTCTATAATTTGTGTTTGAATCACACTATACACTTAGCTGTTTGTGATGTACTATATAAAAAAAAAAGTATTACCTTCTTGCAAGATGAAGATGACATTGATGGAGATAGAAATGACCATGGTCAAGATGATATTAATGATGATCAAGATGAAAATTATTATTCTGACGAGAGCGACGGTGACATTGAAGAGTACGGACAAGTTGAATTAACAAATTTAGGCAATGTAGAAGAAAATATAAAAAGTATTCGTATAATTGTTAAATTTTTTAAAAGTTCTTCTGTGAGAAATAATATTTTGCTAGAAAAGATCAAAATAGTTTTTATCTTGCAACATCCCAATTAGCAATTAATTTTATGTTAAGAAAATTAAAAGAACCCAATGGTAATTTAAGTAGAGAGCAATTAATGACGATGAAAACTCGAATAAATAGCCATAAAAACCAAGAAATAGAAGAGCTATTAGATTCTCTTGTAAATGGTACTATGCCTTCAAAGAAAACACAATTACTTACAACAGATTTACTGAAGAGATTATTTGGTGAGGATGAAGAACAGCAAAACACACATGAACAGGGGTATTCAGCTGAAAATAATGAAAATACTACAGGAAACACACTACCATTAACACTGGAGGAAGAACTACATAAGATATTAGAAAGTGTGAGATATCTAATTTTGCCAAGTTGCGGAGATAAATTAGCTGATATTAAAAAATAATTTTTATTATTTTCAAAAATTAAAAAAAGAACTGTATATTCAGAAAAATTGTATCAAGCGTTAATGACGATAAAACCAACATCAACAAATTCCGAACAAACATTTTCTGTAGCATCCAACTTCTGTACAAGAATTCGTTCTAGATTATCGGACAATTCATTAGGTGCATTAGTTTTTTTAAAGTTTTATTTTTTAAGTAAAGATAATTGTTCTGTTTTGTATTAAACACTTGCAAGTATTTTAATTGAATTGAGTCTATTTTTGCTAGTATATTTACATGCATTTTATAAAATGCAATATTTTTAAAAAAGCAATGTCAAGTTTATTTGGTAGTTTAAGATTATAATAAAAGTATAGAATAATATATTTACATTAGACGTTGAACTGGCTAAAAGTTGTTTTATTTACCTTAACGTATACGAAATTCATTTTTAAAAATCGGCGTGAGAACAAAAAATCCTTTTATGCTATAGTTAAAATTGCAAGTTAAAAAGACGTATTGGACCCGGACCCGATACTGGAACCGATAAATATTCTTAGACTCTACACACTAAAAAAAAAAGGTAGAAATTTCTAACTTAGGGTAGGATATGTGATATACCCTTAGTAAGGTATAATTTTCTACCTTTTAAGGTAGAAAATTATATTAAAAACAATTATTTCTCATACAATTTTCTAACTTAAAGGTATAATTTTCTACCTTATAAGGTAGAAAATTATACCTTACTAAGGGTATATCACATATCCTACCTTAACTAAAAATTTCTACCTTTAATTTTTAGTGTGTACTCAAACTCATCGGGTCTAAAAATGACGGGTTTTCCCTAACCCTAGACTTAAGTAAACACGAGTTGAAATAAGAAACTTCCAGCCAATATAATTAAAGAAGAATTGAATAAAGAGAGAAAAAATCTAATATCAGTTGATACGGTCAAGAGACGACTATGTGGAGTTGGACTAAATGGTCATATAGCATGTCGAAAACCTTTTTTACGGTATGTTAATAAAACAGTTTGGATGGGTAAGAGATCATAAATTGTGGACATTGGATCAATGGAAAAAAGTCTTTTGGAATGATGAATCAAAGTTTGAATTATTTGGAACCAGAAGATGTCTATATGTCCAACAAATGGTAGGTGATCATGTTAATGATATTCGTTTAAGTTATTCAGTAAAACACCGTGATGGTAATTTCAAGATTTGGGGTGGTTTTGGAGGAGGGAAAGTTAGTGAGTTAGTTCAAGTCAAATCAACAATGGAAAAGTGTACTATAGCATTATGATTCATCATGCGGTGCCATCTGGTGTTTGTAATATTGGTAAAGGGTTTGTCTCAACAAGATAATGACCCTAAACACACTTCTAAATTATGTGCAAATTATTTGAAGACAAAAGAAAAGCAGAAAGTGCTTAGAATCATGACTTGGCTTCCACAATCACCTGATTTAAACCCTATAGAGAAACTATGGGATGAGCTGGACAGAAGGGTACGCATGTTTCCAACTAATATAAACAGTCTATGGGAATGCCTCAAAGATGTCTGGAAAAGCTTAAGTTTTGAAACATTAAATAATTTACTCCCTTGAATGCCAAATCTCTGTAAGGCTGTCATCTGCGCTAAAGGTGGTTATATTGACGAGAGTAAAATCTTGTAAAATTATTAAATTAAAATATTGTTAAGAAATGTATTTGTTATAAATTGATGAAATGAATAAGCATAGTTTGTTTCTTATAGACAATTCACACACTGACCAAAGACTTTTGCACGTTAGTGTGAGTGTGTGTGTGTGTGTGTGTGTGTGTTTATATATATATATATATATATATATATATATATATATATATATATATATATATATATATATATATATATATATATATATATATATATATATATATATATATATATTATATATATAAAGGCCTTATTATGAGATCTTTTTGCATAATGAAAAAGTGTAATGTAAGGTTAGAGTAACTTTACTCAATAATCATATTAAAATTGTTAAAAGTTTTTTTTACCTCAGTTGCGTATTTTAAAGTTACGCCTTGTAATTAAATTTAATTTGAAACCACTATAAAAATCAATTAAAGTCTTAATATTTTTAAATTAAACAATATTGTTATAAAAAAAATTATCAACAAAATTTAAATATGTTTTATGAAAAAAAAAAATTTTCAAAACTTATACTTTTACTATTTATTACTTAAAACATGACATCATGACATAACATTATTTTGGTTGCTTTCTCTAATGACACAACATTATTTTGTTTGTTTTCTCACTATTTAGTTATGTTTTTTTAATAAGAGGGGAATTTTTTATGAGTGAAGTTTTAACAGTCAATTTTTATCAAATAAACTCTTTCTTATAACAACTTTAAACAATCGATCAATCAAGTTTATAAGTTATTAATAAAATATTTGTGAACATTTTTTATGCTCATAAATAAAACTTTTGTCATAAGAACTTTTTCTGATATTGACTGTTATGTTTTAAATACTATTTGTATAAAACATATGTTAATCCAGGTAATACTGGATAAAAATACTTATTGTTATAAGCCAAAATTAAAAAATATAAAAAATGAGGTAAATAAAAGCTTGATAGTACCTAAATCAACTCAAAACCGTATTTGAATTAAACAAACTTAAAAAACAATTATTACTTGGTGATACACATGGTCCAAAAAGTATAGGCAACCCTAAAAATGAGGTCGGCAATAATTTGCCAACTTCAATCTTTTTGAGGTCGGCATCAGGTCGGCAAAAATTATACTAAGGTCACACCATAAAACATAGAAACAAGGTCAGCAATTTTTTGCCAAACTTAAATACTTTCAAGTCGGCAGTTAGGTCGGGATTACGGAATGCGGACCCTAATTCCGAGGGTTGTATAGGTATTAGTTTTAAAATTAGCTTCGCCTGACCTGATGGACTTAAGTTACATTCTATCAACATTGTTTTAAAATATGATCAAACCTTTGTTTATTAAAACTTTCATCCAAAAATATAAAAATTAGCAATCACAAATGCTAAAAATGACCAATTTGCAATTCGCTAAATAAAAATTCATTATTTGCATAATGTAAATGGTGAAACGCGTAGGTGGAACTGCCGTTTCGCACATAAAATTTAAATAGCATAACGCTTCTTAACAAGGCCTGTATATATATCTATATATATATATATATATATATATATATATATATATATATATATATATATATATATACACACACACATAAACACACACACAAGTATAAATTAGGAACAATCAAATTATTTTAAACAAAAAATTGTTTAAATTATTTAAAACAAAAATAAACTTTTTGAGATCATGAAGCTCTTCTTCTTTTAACTCAGTTATCATTTTATCCAAATCTTGTTGTTTTTCTTCTTCTGTTTTCTCTATTTCTTCAACTGCAATGTTTTCTTTACTTAAAATGTGAGAATATAGAAAAAATAACAGTGAGAAAGTAACAGTAACAAAAAGTAGAGATTCACATTTATTTATATGCATAATAAAATAAATGTATTTATAAATCTTTATATTTACCTTTCCTCTTTCTCTAATTTGAAATCTTTTCTTATTTTTTTTCTCCACGTAAATAATAATCTAAAAATAAACTTTTTTTTATACTTTATACTTTTCTGTGTTATTTCAGTTAACCATAATTATTTTTTTTAAATACTTATTTTCTTATCGTAACTTGCAGTTTGATATTTTATATTTAACTTCAAATTTATAGTTTACTCCATTTTATCAACTCTAATTAATAAAAATTGCATACACTGTGAAATTCGTGAACAATGAAATTTCACTAAGTTAATAATTTTTTATTAGGCCATATATAAGGTGACCTATGTAAATTAATTGGTCTTCTCCATAAGCTTTCTTCTTACAGTGTATCTGATAACATCTTTAAGATTATTGAATCCTTTCAAACGTAGTGTAAAAGTTGTTCTCGATGGACAGCACTCTTCTTCATATCCTGTAACTTCAGGGGTTCCTCATGGTTCATTCCTTGGCTCTATACTCTTTTCCATTAACAACCTTTCAGATATTCTCACACCTAAGGCGGCATTGTTTGCTGATGACTCTACCATTTATTCTTGTCATGATAAGAAGCTAATACTCTCTGATTGCTTGGAGGGGGCATCTGAGCTTGAGAAGGATCTCACTTCTACTACAGCATGGGGCTCACAGTGGTTGGTGAACTTTAATTCAGATAAAACTCAATTTTTTTTAGTCAATCGTTATCACAATAATTTAGATCTTCCTATATTTTTGAACGGAGATGTACTCAATGAGTCATCTACCCTTCACCTTCTAGGATTAACTCTTACTTCTGATCTTTCTTGGAAACCATATATCAAATCCGTTGCAAAATTAGCATCTGCTAAAGTTGCATCTCTTTATCGAACTTGACACTTTCTTACTCTGGATTCTATTCTCTATCTCTATAAATCTCAAATCCGACCTTGTATGGAATACTGTTGCCATATCTGGGGCGGATCTTCTAATGATGCCCTTTTTTTTTTAAACAAGATGCAAAAACGCATTGTACACATAGTTGGACCTGCTCTTACAACCAACCTCCAACCATTATCACATGGTCAAAATGTTGCTTCTCTTTCTCTTTTCTACAAATACTATAATGCGCACTGCTCTAAAGAGCTAGCATCTCTTGTGCCATCTACTAAAGTTCATTCTAGTGTTACTTGTCATTCAATTCTCACCCTTTTTCTGTGACTGTTCCTAATTGCTTCAGAAACTCTTATTTGTTTAGTTTTTTTCCTCGAACATCAGTTCTTTGGAATTCGCTTCCTTCATCTTGCTTTCCTGACTCATATAATTTGCAACCCGTTAGGTCATCTGTCAATTGTTATCTTGCTCTACAAACTTCATTTTTTCTCTGCCGGTAACTTCCAACTCTAATTGTGGTTGCTTGCAGCTTTGTTGGAAGCGAAGATGCGAAGAAAAAAAAAAAATCAAAAACTAATTAAAATTTTCATTTGTAACCTAATTAAGATGAACTTTTATCTTAACAATAAAATATTTATACAAGAGCTGATGAAGATCATTTTGTTTTAAAAAAGCAAGTTATTTGAATTATAAATGTCTTTTCTGTTTTTGTAAAGTAATCATTAATATGTGTTCAATAAAAACATTGTTACCATGTTGTTTATGAGAGATTTTTATACCATTGTTATCATGTTGTTTATAAGAGATTTTTATACAAATGCTACCATATTGTTTATGAGAGATTTTTTGTACAATTGCTACCGTGTTGTTTATGATTTTTATACAATTGTCTCTCTAGATCTAGATAGACACTGCTAAACTAGAACACTAGAGGTGAATTTATGATGTGAATTTAGATCTGAATATATGGTTCATTTAGATGTAATTATGGTTTATTATGGGGTTACTTACTGAAATGAGTAACCCCATAATTTAAACCATTTAAAAATTTGTATGACAAATAAGCTCCTGTATGACAAGTAAGTAAATCATAATTATTTATTTTTTTAATTTTTAATTTTTTTTTAAAAAAAGAAGATTTATGTTAACAAAAAAAAAATTACAAAGAAATTACACAAGAATTTAAGAAATTAAAGATATTTTGGATTTTTAAAAATAATAAAAAGAAAAGAAAACATGAAAATTATAAGTTAGCTTAACATTCATAACTTCATGATATTTTGGATTGTAGACATAATTTTTCATTTTTCTACCAATTAGAGAACTTAGTTTTTTACAAGTATAACGTTTTTTCTTATTGGGTGGGAAAAAAAAAAAAGAAATCAGTTATAAAGAGATTATCAGTTATAGAGAGATTATATATAAAGAGAAAATCAGTTTACACAAAAAAACTAAAAAAA
Source organism: Hydra vulgaris (assembly GCF_038396675.1). Classification (NCBI taxonomy): domain Eukaryota; kingdom Metazoa; phylum Cnidaria; class Hydrozoa; order Anthoathecata; family Hydridae; genus Hydra; species Hydra vulgaris. Next base: position 21,956,418 of record NC_088929.1, read on the forward strand.
ATAATAGATGATTCATTACTCAAAATTGGAACTGATAAGTCTACACTTTTCAGTACAGAAAAATGCAGTGTTTTGAATACTTGATTGCATAACTACAATCTTTTATGTATTTTTTGCTATGGTTAATTATGTCACATTGCCGGAGTAGACAATTTTATGTTATGTAGCATTTTTTTCACTTTGTTTTTAAATTTTACTGAAACAGTTGTTTTTTTACATTCTTCTTTAACTGCTCAAACTTTCTTAATTGTTTCAGCTTTAGTCGAACCTCCCTATTCAATTCTTGATTGAATTCTTCCTCTTCAATTCTTGATTTGCTTCTTTTCAATTCATTTGTCAGGTTTTATTAATTATTGAAGTATTCTACAGTTTTTTCTAGTTTTTATTAAATAACTTTTAAATTAAAGAAACTTTTTTTTCTTAAATAACCTTCGCAACACAAAAAAATAAAAATATCAGATTCAAAATATGAAAAATCTATTAGACAGTTTTATAATCTTCAAAACTGGTTTGTTATTCATAATAAAAAAAATTTAAACTAGAAACTTTTCAAAGAAAAAAACCTTAAAAAGTATTTTGCTTCACAAAAATTTTATCAAGTAAAAATAAAGTTTAAATGCTCTAATATTCTTCTCTATATAGACTTGTTTTTACATAATGATATTTCCTAATAATTTTCATCAAATAAAGTAAAAGTGACTTAAAATAATGACTAAAAATAACTTTAATTATCTTAAATATATCTTTCAACATAAAAAAATTATTTAAAAATTATTTGAATTTTTTTTTTTTGTAATATTTAACTTTTAACAATAACTTTTAAGTTACTTTTATAACAGAAAATTGTATTTGAAAATAAATTATAAATTCGAAAAGTATATTTAAAATAAGTAATTTGACTTATTTTTTATATAAGTATTTATTATGTGATTATTGATGCAAAAAGTGAAAAAATAAATAAATTCTAAACACAACTTCCATTTTTCAGATAATAGTTTTTCATTAACTTTATTCAACCTCTATCAACATTAGTAATTAAATATTATAATTAAAACTTCATCGCTTAAAATCTGAATCTTGATAGTTTTCTTTTTAACTTTTTTTATTTATTTATAGATTTAAATTCTGTAACAAATTTGAAAAATAATAAATAAATTGATTGTTAAATAATCTGAAATATATTTTAAATTTATCTATAAATTAATCCATTTTTTTCAGACTCATTAATTTTCAGATTTTATTTAATACTCATCTATTCAACATCTATCAACATAAACTATTAATTGAACTACAATTAAAAGCACAACCTCATCTTTCGAAAACAGAATCTTGATAATTTTTTTTCTGATTTCTTGTTTTTTATCTATAATTTTAAATTCTATGTTGCTAATTTGAAATAAAGTAAAAAAATAATTAGCAAAAAAGCAAATTTAAAATAATGCAAAAAATTGCAAATTTTTTATATTCTTCAACTTAACATGATTTTTAAATAATTTCTTTCTACTAATTTGATTTTACCCACTAAGTAGTTCTTTCAACCAATTTCTAATAAATATGGTAAAATGGTTTGGACTGGTTTCCATAACTTTTTTCCTTTAAACATGACATTAGAAAAAAAAAAATCATTTTTTACAATTAGATGCTTTTCTTTTTTACTGATCATTACTAAGCTCCTCCTAACCTTACCAACAATTAAATTGGGATTTTACTTCTTGTGAGTATGTTATCTTCACCATTGCTAAAGAGCCTCACCCACTTCAACATGAGACTAGTTTAACATCAAATTTAATCCAGAGACCTTTTTTAGACAATCTTATTCTGCTATCTTATGAAACAATTTTAAATCTATTCACAAGGGTTAAAAGCCATTTTAATTGTAAACAATTTCCTGATACTTTTATATAAGAACTTTATTTAAAAAAAATAAAGTATAAACATAAAAGACCATAACACAAATTTTAAACTTTTTTTTTTTTGATTGGTTTTTATGCTAACATTGTGCCAAAAAACTAAATATTAAGAAGCATTACATTATAACAATATTTTGCATTATTTCTCTAAAGTTTCCTTAAACCATCTTTCTAAGTATAGAATACTATTATTGTATCTTGGCTGTTTTTTCTCTGTTAGGTTGTTTTTTAAACAAAGTAATAGAGGATTGTTGGTAGTGATCGACCAAAACAGAAATTGTCAAAACCAAAATAAACTTAAATTTCTGGTACACTAGTTCAATACTAAAACTGACATTTTGGCAAATGTTTTACCGAAACTAATACTGAAATTTTGGTTAAACAAAAAAAACTAAATCTAAAAATGCAATTTTACATCTGTTTTTATTTAGATTTGCTATTTTTTTATTTTACATTAGTTGTTTATTTTTAGACAACTTCTTTCTATCTTATATAATAATAATAAGTTCAGTCATAAAAAAAATAAAAATACATAGAAAATCTATAAAAATAACTAAAAGTTTACATCCAAGAAATATCATCCTTGTTCACTTTCTATTTAAACCATTTAAACCAAATTTATTATCTTTAAAGAAAACGTTATCAAACCATGATTCAAAATATTAAGCACACTGCAATTGTTTGATTATTTGCAATTTTAATATTTTTAAGAAGCAGATCGATAAGCACTATTTACTAGCTAAAAAATTAATTCATTTGTGAACAATAGGCTTATTTATTTATTTAGAAATGGTAAAATATTTTCTTGTAAAAAATAACTATTTTTCTAAATAAAATAAAATTTATAATTGTGCGAAATTGAGATTTTGGTTTTTTCAACCAATATTTTGCTACTTACCAAATTTATAAAAATTACCAAAACCAAAATTTTGGTATAAGTTTAAATAAAATTTTTGCCAATACAGAAATAGAATTTTGGTCAATCACTAATTGTGGGACTCTCTTTTTTTAACTTCTATGTTTCTTTTGCCTATTTTACAAACTTGTTCTTATTTGGTCTATTAAAATTTCATTATTGATTTTGATCTATTAAAACTCATTACTGATTTTGTGGGAAAAAAAGATGTGATTTTTACTCTAAAGATTTTCCCATTTATACTTTTTTTGTACATTTTTTTAAGTACTCAAATAACTTTCATTTTTCTCTATCTGTCTGTCGTCATTTTTACTTACTTTAACTCTCTTCTACCAAGTACTTTTATATCTTCACAACAAGCTTTAACTTCATTAGTTGTTGCTTTATGTTCTAAAATTTTTTCATCTTGTATAATAATCTAAAAATAACAATTAAGTTAAACTTATTGCTATCCATAAAAACATTTATTATATACTTTAAAAAAATGGTACAATTAAAAATAACTTAAATACATCAAAACGACCATACAATACATTCAAATACATCAAAATAAGTATTAAAAAAATAATCATAAAATACAGTAATCAGTAAAATGCAAATATTTTTGTAAATAAAACATATTCAATATAAAAATTTTTAATATGATTTTAACATAATAACATATATATATATATATATACAGTCGTCCCCCGGTTAACGAACTTAATTCGGAGTACGAACTAGTTCGTTATCCGAAAAGTTCGTTAACCGAAACGCGTTTTCCCATAGGCCGCCATTAAAAAATTTTTAATTGGTGGATTTTGCCGAAATAATGGGGGAAAAAATTCAAAAAATTGTCCAACTTGATAAATAAAATAGGCAAAGGTGAAATGATTGAAACCTGAGATTTATGCACTTTTAAAAATTGAAACAAATTGAAATTGTGCATGAAAATTGCTTGTCAAAGTTTTAGAAAAAACTAAAAATTGAACATGAACATTGCTTATCAAAAAATGAAAATTCAACAAGAAAATTGCTTGTCAAATTTTTACCAAAAAATTGAGAATTGAACTTGAAAAATGCTTGTTAAAATTTTACGAAAAAATTGAAAATTGAACATGAAAAATCCTTGTCAAATTTTTTAACAAAAAATTTCATGAAACTCACAAAACTGAGGGGGAAATGCTGGACGGCACGCCCGACCTTCACGCGCGTGTGCACGCCATTTGGCGGTCCCGGTTCGTTAACCGAGTTCCGGTTCGTTAACCGGGGGAGGATTTTGGGCAAACTTTCGGTTCATTAACCGAATTTTTGCTAACAGGGGGGTTCGTTAACCGGGGGACGACTGTATATATATATATATATATATATATATATATATATATATATATATATATATATATATATTTATATATATGTATATATATATATATATATATATATATTAAATATAAATGTTATACAAATAAAGATATAATTATTTTGCATATAACATCGACTGATAAAATGTACATTAACTCAGGATTTTATTAGCCATAACTGTTGAAAACATTAAAAAGTAAACATTACCATGATCGATGATCTTATAACTGGTTCATATAAAAGTTTGCACTTTACCAGTTTGCAGTTTGTAGTTTGTATTTTACTTAGTACTATCGAATACACCAATATACATATAGTTTTACATATACATTAGAAATGTTTTTTTATTTACTATCTTATTTAATGAACATTTATTAAAAGTTATTATTAAATTAAATTATAAAATTGACTTAACAAAAGGAAACTCATCAGCAAACAAACCTTGTTAGTTGTGGATAGTATTTCAACAGCATCACTTGATGTTATAAATTCTTTGTCAGTTATAGTGGTATGAAGTGTAATATTATTTTCTGGGTAACCCTCTCTTTGTCGAGTTACTTTCTGTAAAATGAAATAAAAAAAGAAATTATTCTATTGGTAAACCTTTATTGAGTAAAAATAAAATTTCATAAATATTTAAACTGCTAAAAAAGTATTATTTTTAGATTACACAAAGTTTCAATATTTAATTGACTATTTATTTTTATATTTTATATTTGACAATTTGCAACACTTATCATCAGTTTATACAAATATTATTCTAGATTGATTATAATTTTATCTTCTGTTATTACATAATAAAACTAATATTTTTTTTCATAAAATAAAAAAAGCTCATTCTAAACCAGTTTAAAAACTATATTATAAGAAAAATTCTTATAATATCACTAAATCAAAGTTCTGAGAACATTTTAGACTTAAATGCTAAAAATGTTAGCTCAGCAATTTAAATCAAACATAATACTGAATAAAACCACCAGTCTTAATATATTCATAATTATGTAATTAATATATGAATAATTAATATATGAATAATTATAAAAATACTGAATAAAAATACCACCAATATATTCATAACATAAACTTAGATATTTAAGATAATAAAAATTGTGATGAAATGGCATTCGCCATTATGTGTCAATATAATAACCAATTTTGAATAAAAGAAGTCTGTTAAAAAACCCCATTAGGAAATAGTTAAAATTAAAACCTTTTAATTATTTTAACTTTTAACTAATTATTGGTAATTAAGACCTTATTAATTATTGGTGTAATACAAGTTCTTATTTTCTTATTTAAACAAGTCTGGCCAACCAATCATAATATTTAAACAAGCCAAACCAATCAATTGTAATATTTAAACAAGTCAAGGTAACCAATCATAATTTTATCAAAGTCAAATAGACAGTACTTTTTTTTAAGTAGTAAAGTGCTAATACCTTAAGCAGTTGATACCTTGACTAACTTGTAAAGTTAGTTACCTACCTTGACACTTGTAAAGTTTTTTTATTTTAACACTTGTCGTATTTAATCATTTATTTATAATATTTAAGATCTTTTCAGTAACAAAATAGGTCTTTTCAGTGATAAGATTGATCTTTTTAGTGATAAGGTCTGATATTTTTTTATGATTTAAACTTTCATGCAGCCATGCGCAGTGGTTAGAGTTCTGTCTCAGAACCAAGAGGTTTGTGGTTCGATGCCAGCTCTAATCCAATAAGCAACATTGGTAAGGAAGGAGGTGTGAACTTCCTAATTAAATGCTCTACTGCGGTGCTCTGTGATAAGACTGTAAGGACTTCTGGGAGCACCTTAACAACTACAAAAAACAAATTAAGTGCTTTATTAACAAGTAATTATGTTACATCAATACACACAGATATATATATATATATATATATATATATATATATATATATATATATATATATATATATATATATATATAAATATATATATATATATATATATATATATATATATATATATTTATATATATATATATATATATATATATATATATATATCTGTTTGTATTTATTTTTTTTTGTACATACTTTCAAAAAAGTGCTCTATGAAATAAATCAGAGATATATGCATTGAAAATAAAACTACATCCTTTTTACTACAAAACGGTTCATCCTGAGTTAAATGGTTTATTCTAAAAAAAACAAAGAGTTGTTAAATAAAAAGTTAATTTTTAAATGCTGTCACAAAAATTAGTTTCTATTAGGCAACCGCAAATCTAATGATTATATCAAACGGGACAATCCATGCACTCATTACAACAATCTAACACAAGATCGTATTCTTTTTTTTTTTGTATATAAATATTTTCAACGGAAAAAACCTTATATTTTACCTGATGATTACGAATAGAAACTAATATTAGCAAAAATTGTGTAGTTTTATTTTCAATACATAGATCATCGAAGTTGCCATACTGAAAGTTGCAGTTTAGTGACCCAATGTTCAGCAACAAAACAAAAAACACAATTAAAATCATGTTTTAAAAAATTCCTTCATGTATTTACTCACATATTTTAGGGTTTGGTTTTATTTGTTATTGTATTGGTCATTATAAGGTTTGCTTTCAGTTTTCTAAATTACGATGGAATCAAGTTTTGTTAGGAAAAGATTAGGTAAAAAATATCACCTAGACTGCAATGAACCAACAGTCTAACACCCCACATTTATCATGGTGTGGTCAGTAATAAATTTCAAGAGCACTGGGCAACTTCAATTTGAAGACTTCAAATGTCACAAATGATTTTTTTTTGGAAGAGCATTTAAACTATTGATGTTTTTCAAAAGTACCTTTTTTTTGACAGTCAATTTGAAGGACGTAATTTGTAAAGAAACATTTAACAAGAATCATTAAATGAACTTATATATAGGCAACCAACACAAATTGGATTTGTGTTGGTTGCCTATATATTGGTTGCATAAAAGTGGACATTTGAGGTTTTCATTCCAAGGTCATTCCAATTGTCAAAGGCACAATGTGTCAAAAAAAACTGGCAAGTTTTTACAAATTTGGCCCCAACCCTGTTAAGATTACAAGATTTAGCAGGGGTTGATAGCCGAAAAATAGGGCTAGGAAAAAATTTATAATACTTTATATATTGTAAATTTATGCATACATTATATATTTATTAAATACTGCCATATATATTATATATATCTTTTCATACTAATTTACTACTGAGAAGGTTAAAATTACAAGATTTAGCAGGGGTTGATAGCCGAAAAATAGGGCTAGGAAAAAATTTATAATACTTTATATATTGTAAAGGAAAAAATTTATAATACTTTATATATTGTAAATTTATGCATACATTTACTATTTATTAAATACTGCCATATATAATATATATCTTTTCATACTAATTTACTACTGAGAAGTTTGCAAGCAACCACTGAGCAAGCCAATATGGTTGCAAGCTATTGAGTTATGAGTTAATAGATAACAAATGATATTATTAAAAACAAAGGAAACAGTTAACTGATGACTTAAAAAGATGTAGGTTGTATGTAAAGATAAATTGTATGTAAAGATAAAGATGTAGGTGTATGTAAAGATAATGTGTATGTAAAGATAAAAATGTAGGTGTTTGAGTCATAAAAATATGAAGATGGGTGACAGTTATAAGGCTTTGTTGATGTGTGAGGAAATAAACTAGATAAATAAAACATTTTATAGCATGGAGGGACAGATACAATAAAACGATGTGTCTTTGCTTAATGACAAGACAAGCGAGAATGAGTTTTGGTTTATAGAACTAGAGATAATAGTTTGTTTGAGCAGCGACCATGATAGTATTTGTAGAAAAAAAGGAAGAGACACAACCTTACAACATTGAGAAAGTAGCATAACCTTAGCAAATAAAGTAGGTCCAAAGGCAATCCAAAGCACATTTACAAGGAGCTTTTGAACCTTGTCTGAGAGTGAGAGGGTTGTTATTGGTCAAAACAGGAATGCCAACAATATTGCAATAGTTATTAGCACAGAGTTTTGTTGGAATTGAAATCCACAAGCCACTGCAAGATTCTAGCTGTTACAGAAAAGTGATCAGATTAAAGGTCAGTGGCTTGTTTTAAGCATTTAAAAAATGAAGACTTTTTGTCAAGACATGAGTATATAGTTGAAATTGTCAGCAAATACAAGCAAAAAAAAAAAAATTTTTTAGATGTAACCTTGCTACTTTAGATGTAAGATTGCCAAGAAGACTGTTATTGTAGATAAGTAGCAAAGATAGCGATTCAGGAAGAATCTTAATTCTTCCTGATGAACCTACTGATGGTACCTATATATATATATATATATATATATATATATATATATATATATATATATATATATATATATATATATATATATATATATATATATATATATATATATATATATATATATATATATATATATATATATATATATATATATATATATATATATGCTATAGTTAATGATAGCTCAGTAAGAAATGAACAAATATTAAATTTCAAAATAATCAGTCTTACAAACATTTCTGCGCAAGGTCTAAAGGTAGAACTTCACTATTGCCCATACAGTAAAAGGATGAATTAGCAGTAGAAAAAAATTTAACAAATAAACTTTTTGGTTAATGTGTTTGTTTAAAAGATATCTTAAAAATTTTTTGAAAATTTTATTCTTATGACTATATCATATTTATTGAAATGACTTACTTCAGGCTTCAATATGTTCAATCTAATCTTTGAGTCCTGTTGTATTTCTTTGAAAACATATTTTGGGTCCAGAAACCTTTCATCCATCTTATCTGGCTTCAAGTATCCCTAATTTAAAAAAATATATAGCAGATAAATTAATTAAATGTATTTCTCTAGTCTGTTATATTATCATTTATTTCAACTTCAAATGTTTTATAGCCATTTGCATAAAACTCCTAACTTTTTGACAACTTTAAACATTTTTATTAAAGATGGTTTTATCACCATCAATTATGTTTTTACTGTTATTTCTTTTGTTATGTTCCTATTAAAGGGATCCTAAAGTGCAGAGACAAGTTGTGTTCATATTAAGGAGAATATTAAAAAAAAATTTGGGGATGAATTTTTTTAAGTAAAACAAAATAATAAATGTATACCAAGAATAACAAACTATGTAGTTTTACTTGAAGCTTGCCGTCTTAATTGTATCAGCTATGAAAATTTGAATTTTAATATTGCTAAAGTAGATACTGTAAAACTATGCCATTTGAAAAAGAATGTGTTTGTTGCATTGAATTAAAGGAAATAAATATCGCCTCAGTTATTACAAATTAATTAATAAATGAGCATTCTTTAAAATATAAACTGATGTTCGCAGTATTAAAAACAATAATAATAACAAACATTAACTTTTTGTGCATTATGGCTATGTAAAGTAAAAAAAAGTTTTTTTTTTTTTCTAAAAGATCAGAAATGCATAACAGAGCATAGAAGTTTTTTGATTGGTTGGATTGAACAATATCAGTTATGGATATCAATGGCCAGTCTGAATGACAGGGAATGATAAACTGATTTGTCATTATTAAAACAACCAATAACTCCGAAAATTCTAGTTATAAGTTTTGATTATAAATTTACTATTTAATATTTTATAACTGTCAAATTAAAACTGTGAAATATGCTTTTTGTGCCTTTTTTATAGAATTTACACTTTACAAATTTATAGAAAGCTTTTTATTAATTAAAGCATTAAATAATGTTTTATGGCAATAATTCAAGACATGGCAATTAAAGTTGTCAACATGTTGCAGCACACGTTTAAAAACATATATTTAATAAATCCCAATTTATATGTCATATTTGGCAAGTATTTTACATTAAAACCTGTTTTTTAACATTACAAATCATTTTTTTCCTTAACATTTTAATGTTTCTTAACATTTACAAATCGTTTTTCATTAAACGATTTCAATTTTAAAATTGACTCCATAATACTACACTATTTTGCAATTTTTAGATATAATTGCTCAATTTTAAAAATAAAATAAAACAAGCAAAACATGCTTTACAGAATAAATTTCATTAAATATATTCTCGCATGATTAAATAAGAATTTCAAGAATATTTGTATCCAATGAAAAGTTTAGCAAATAAATGCTATTAATTAAACTTTTATAAGGTTAAATAATATAAAATTTTTTTACAGAATCTTAATAAAGATAATGATCATTTAATAACAATAAATAAAACACAAAAGTAATTTATTGTAATAGACAAGCTTAAAATATCTGAAGTATTTTGTTCATATTATTAATGCGGACTTCGCGAAATTTAGATAATAAAATAACTAAAGAAATTCTATAGTAATTTATAATGAAACAAAAAAACTTTTTTTTCATTAAGAAAAAAAAGTTTTTTTGTTTCATTATAAAAGAAGAAAAGAAATTCTTTAGTAACCTATAATGAAGAAAAAAAATCTATAAATTGATAAAAAAAAAAAAAGAATTTTTAGATTTCTTATTGAAATTCTACAATGACATCATATACTAAAACTCTTTGAAATTAAACGCGCTTGAATAATTTATAAAGTCTGTAGATTGCGACGTATATTTTAAAAACTTGAAGCAACACGCTAACATTGGGACAGTGAGTTTCGAGTAAAAATACAAAGTTTCTTTTCTTGGTATATGTTTATTAATTTGTTTTACTTAAAAAAATTGAGCTCTAATATTTTTTTTATCATTCTTTTTCATATGAACACAACTTGTCAATTTTATAATCTTTATTAATCAATAGTTTTGAGAAAGTATAAAAATATGCAAAATATTGTAAAAATAGTAAAAATATAAATAATAGTTAAAATAGTGTAAAAATAAATCTTAGAATATCTTTACAATAACTTTAGGCTTAAAAGAAATTGGGAAAAAAATAAGGGCAATATGAGCACAGATTTTTTTGTTTTCTACATGTCAAAACAGTTCATAATTTAAAACTTAAAAGACAGGTTAATCAGATAATCTCTATAGGTTATATACCTATATAACCTGTTTATTAACCTTCAAATAATACTGCATTGATAATATGGATTATATAAACTGTCTTTTAATGTATATAATTAATTACTTAAATCATAAAAGTGTCGTTATTGAATAACTATTCTAAAATAACTTTTATGGAAGAACTAGGTAATATTATGCAGCTAAGCTAAGAGTCTCTATTTCAAATTTCTCATAAAAATACCATTCTTGAAAATATAATAGAAAATTATCTTATCAAGAGCAACTTCATGAGACTGTTTTGTTTTAAGTAAACTGTTTTAAGGAAAAATTGAAAGTAGACCTAATCAATTCCATCACAACTCTCATTTCCACTTTTAATTTTTTTTTTTTTTTTAGAATTTAATATGCACTTGATAAAACTAAAACAATTAACAAGTAATTAATTTAATTGGGATTTAAAAAAATAATAAACATTAATATTTTTGAGTCGGAAAATGAAGCATTGATGACACTCATAAAAGCCAATAAAAATTTTTCATAAAATCTTAATTTGAATTTACACACAGACAGATTTTTTCTTCTTTTTTACACACAAGCATATTTGTTAAAGTCTTTCACATATCTAGTTTTCTACTTCAATAAGAAGAATATTTGCAGTATTTGCTAAGTAGAAAATTTATTTGCAGTATTTTATAACAAAATCTTACTTGGCATACAACAAATATTTCAGCAGATTCATTTCTTGATGCCTAAAATTAAAATTAATTAAAATTGATAATAAATAGAAGTATGTTATTCTACTTACATAAGACATTTTATTCATAACTTATTTTTATCTTTTATTTATTATGAATATATTTATTTTTTAATATTTTTTCTAAAAAGAATTATTTTTATTACCATTATTTTTACAAAACTGTCACATAAATTAACATAACTATAACAAAACTGTTCATAAATTTACATAATTGTTTCAAAACTGTTACATAAATTAACATTCTATTATCTTCTATTTTACAAAACGAGTAATTACCTGTAAAAAAAGAAAAATTGAGAAATTGCTTCATTATCTTGAAATATTTTTAAAAAAACTTTTTTTTTTTAAATTTGTAATAATAATAAATACAGTAAATAACAAGACCTCCTTAAGACCTCCTAGCTATAATAGAATGATTAGTAATACGTGATTGGTGTTGATTGGTACTCAATGGATGATGCAATCGCATGCAATAATCTATTGCTATTGCATTAGCCACCATTTACTCATAATTTAAAATTGAAACATTACTACCAGTGTTACCGGAGCAACAATCAGAAAGATATTCATTGTTTGAATGTAAGCTTCATAAATGGGAAAAAAATCACTTTTTTCTGAAACTGAAAGGGTTAAATTCTTTACATTATTTGATGAAGGATATTCAGAACAGCAAATTAGTGTAAAAGTAATTATTTAATTATATAAAAATATTTAAAATATTGCAATAACTTTTTTTACAATAATTTATTGGTTGGATACTTAAATTTTTAAACATATATTATGTATATTATATATATATATATATATATATATATATATATATATATATATATATATATATATATATATATATATATATATATATATATATATATATATATATATGCATGTATGTATATATATATATATATTATATATACTTTATATATTATATATATTATATATATATGTATATACATATATATATATGTATATACATATATACATATGTATATATATATATATATATATATTATATATACTTTATATATTATATATATATGTATATACATATATGTATATATATATATATATATATATATATATATGTATGTATGTATGTATGTATGTATGCATGTATGTATACATATATATATATATATATATATATATATATATATATATATATACATACATATATATATATATATATATATATATATATATATATATATATATATATATATATATATATATATACACATATGTATGTATATATATCTCAATACAAACACTGAAAAAATATGTATTTATTCTTACACATTTATTTTATGATCATAAATGATCTGAAAATCTAAATGAAGTTCTTTATTTCTCTAGTTGTATCTAAATTTACATCAAAGCAATGACAGTAAAAGTCATCATTTAAATTCATCTTCTAAACTAACTTATTTTGATATTTAGTTTTTATAGATGTAATTGATGAAAAATATGTTATGAAAAAGAATCAAAAGTTTGACTAAATAACTGAAAACAGAATTTTTTATTTTTTGTTCCATAGTTTTACTGAATTTTTTTTATAACATGAAATCCTTAATGCAGCTTTTTCTGTTTTTACTGGATATACAAGATAAAAAAAAAAGCAAGCAGAACTGAAGTAAACAGAACTAACTATTTATAAATGCTTTTTTATAATATCCATAATAATCAAATAAAACACTTTGTTTGTTTTCGAATGACTTTTTTCTTTTTAAAAATATTTTGTTCTTAATGTAATTTTTCTTTAATGTCTGTCATTGTTCAACTTTTTTTTTTTTTTTAAAAAACAAAACATTAACATTAAAAATTTAATCATAATTTTTTTTTTAACAAATTTCAACAAGAGGGCAACCTTTTAAATTAAGAGTTTCAGAAAACAGAAAGCAAAAGAGAGTGTACCAGAGCAAGAAAACCTTTGACTTCAAAAATTGTAAACTGCACGAGTAGAAAAATATGATCGAGATAATCAAGACTGCATTAAAATTATTATTAAAATTAGAAGGAAATAAAAAAGAGAGAATTCAAAAGTGTTAACGAAAAAAACTGGATTTTTTGAACATGACGGAACAGTTACAGTTAAAGATATGACTTTGCTAAATGACACTAAATTCTAAAATGAGAAAGGTCATCTTTAGAAAAATCAGCCCAAACTTTAAATGTTAAACTTAAAAAAAAATCAATAGAGCAATTTAAAAAAATAAATATCTTTTGCTTTTACAAACAAATAAAAGAACTTTTAACCACAATTAGAAGATTAAAAATAAATTGTTAACAAATAACAAAAAGAAAAACTTTTAACAGCTAATATAAAAACTTTCAACACATAAATACTTTTAACAGTTAACATACATAAAAACTTTTAACAGTTAACATACATAAAAACTTTTAACAGTTAACATATATAAAAACTTTCAACAGTTAACATACATAAAAACTTTTAACAGTTAACATACATAAATACTTTTAACAGTTAACATACATAAAAACTTTTAACAGTTAACAAAAAGAAAAACTTTTAACAAATAACAAATAGTATAACTGCTTAAAAAAATAAACATTGCCAAAGTAATGGAATTATGTTTATACTTCTAAAATTTATTTCTTTAATTAGCTATCAGAAATATCTTCTAAATTATATTGACCATTTTTTACATTTTTTACTTTTTTTCTTCAAAGTATTTTTTAAATTATATTGATTGTTTTTTACTGGTTACACTTTGATGTATATTTCTCTAGAGAATTCATTATATTTTTATTTGCATTAAGAAAAATTCATAAAATAATTTCACTAAAATTACGAGTCTTATTCTTCTTAATATTTTATTTTTAAAAAATCCTTAAAAAAAAAAAAAATATTCAAAATTCCAATGTGACCAATGTTGTCCATCAATTTTGTCCAATTAATAGAGTAATTATTTTTCATTACTTTTAAATAATCAAAAACTTAAAGGAAAAATTTAATTGTGTTTAAAAAACCATTTAAAAAAAAAATCTTTTAATAGAAACCTGAGGTTTTGTAGCATGAACTTTTTTAAATAACTGCTGGAACACCCATAATAATGCGGTATAATCTTTTGAACGAAAGACCTGGTAAAAAAAATTTTAAAAAGATCTCAAGTCATAAAAAAATTAGTATATATAAACAAATATAAAGATAGTAACTAAAAAAAATTTGACTTGTTTACAGTGTAGTACAGTATAGCTAATTTTTATAATCTAATCTAAATTTTAATAACTTGATTTTTTCTTGGAAGTGCATTATAAACTCATCTTTATTTATCGTGGAAGTATCATTTATCGTGGAAGTATTATTTATCATGGAAGTATCATTTATCACAGAAGTATCATTTATGGTGGAAGTATCATTTATCACAGAAGTATCATTTATCATGGAAGTATCATTTATCGTGAAAGTATCATTACAGGATAAATAAATGTTACCATAACAATACAAAATTACCATAAACAATAACAAACTACCAGTTGGCTTCAAAACAATTAAACTGAGTTTTATATTTTCAATATAACAGGTTAACAAGAGTTGCATAGCCACTGCCATAGAGGCACAAACAAAATCACATGAGTAGAGTTTGAAAGATACAGTGCTCAGAAAACAATGTAACAAAAGTTTACATCTATGCCAAATAAACAGATAAACTAGGACTTCTACAAAATAGTAGCTAGATGCAGTGAACATCTTGTATTACTATTAAGACTTTATTTCTAGATTTTATTCAACCAAGAGCCTCAAGGCAGAGGTATTTTAAGTCAGAGTTAACTTAGAACACAAATAAATTTGATGCAACTTAGTAGATGGAATGTTGTACAAGAATGAATTTTGTTAGATAGAACAATATAATAATTTCTTGTTTAAACAGCAACAAGATATTATCTCTTGTTTAAACAGCAAAATTGTTGCTGTTTAAACAAGAGATAATATCTTGTTTAAACAGCAACAATTGTATTTTTTTTTTTTTTTTTAAACAGACAAACAACTGCAACAAAGAGACATCAGTTCAACTTAGTTCATACTAAAGCTGGCTTTAGTTAGGTATTAGATATACCAACTAGAATAATCAAAGATAACATTATTTTCTGATTTTATATGAAAAGACTATAACTACCCTATTTTAAACAACATTTTTCCAGACCAATTAAAAAACGCTGATATTACAGGCATTACGACAAATCCTGAAAAATATCACCTTATCATTAGCAAACATAGTAACCTTGAAGTTACTATTTCTAATTTAACAATTAAATCATCTGAAAATGTTACAATTACTCTGACTAAAACTCAGCAACAAACATTCCTTCGAAGAGCATGTGAACATTTTATGCAAATATGCCAGCAGAAATGTAAACACACTTTCAAGAATTGCATCATATGTCTTTCAAACAACGTAAACAACGAAGAAATTTAAACTTATATTAAAAAACTAAATTCCCAAGCAATGCCCATACAAATTATGCATGGTTTTTATCAAAGATGTCAGATACATTAATAAACTCAAGTAAAATGAAATCTTTATATTTTTGTTGGTTTTTGCCACTCTAATTGGCTTTTTATTATTATTATTAATGTATTTATTGGTTGTCTTACAATTTACATTTATAACAATATTTATTTTTGAAGGATAAGGTTTAGTTGACTTAAATCAGCCAATTATAGAGCTATCATTGTAACAAACATATGTGTCAACTATAAATAAATTACAAATAAAATAAATAAACAGTTTGAGTTGAACAATTGTCCCTTAGTTGCAGTTTTATGCAAAAGGTGTTTGTGTGCGAAAAATGTGCATATGCCCTTTTGCATATTATCTAGAAGAAAAAAAAGAAACATTAAAAGAGCCAGACACGACATTAATACTACAATCAATACATTAATACATATATTTTTAATATAAAGACAATGAGGAGTAGGAAAGTAACAAGTACAATTTTGAGAGGCACTACTTTTTTACCATGTTACCATGAGCTTGAGTGTACTGAAAGCCTCCTTAGATTTTAGTTCTCATTTGTACTTCTTTTATTATTTTGTATTTTTACAGTTTTGAATTTGAGGGAAAATGTAATTAAGCTTTAACGAGCTTTCTTTAAGTAACCATAAAATGTTCTGGTATTTTTTATCATTTTTATCATTTTATCCTAATATAGAGTTTAATTAATACCATTGGCGAAAATGTTTAGTTTGTTGAAATATTTGATGCAGAGGTATTTATTCAATTTTTGAATGATCCAAGTTTTATATTTTATATTTTTTATCTTTTCTTCACCATCACTAAAGAGCCTCACTTGCCCCAATATAGAATTTGTTTACTGTCATGGCTAGGATTAGAAAAAAGATGGAAACATTGATTCTTTAACCACTTAACGAATTTGCTCGACATATGTCGAGCAAACTTTTTTAGCCAAAAAAAATTTGCTCGAGATATGTCGAGCATTACCAAAAATTGGTATACTTTGAGAGCTAGCTCGCTATATGTCGAGCAAAGCTTCTGATTGTTTATTATGATATCCGATGCGCTTCCTGTACGATAAACTCTTCTTTTTATGACTGCCACGCGCCAGTGTTTACACATGGGCGGTTGGAAGTGCATTGCATTGTTTCGTGACTTTTTTTTAAGTGATTGATAATTTTGCATGAATTATCTGTTGCGTAACCTGCATTGTTGAATTATTTGTGCCCATTTTTTGTGTTACTTATAAATATGATGGATTCCGACAGTGACGAAGGAAGTTTATTGGGCGATACCGACTCAGTTCATGTTAGTTCGTCTGACGATGAGAGGAGTGATTCCAGTGACAGTGAAGGTTTCTCAGACGATGATTCTGAAGAAGATGAGCCTACGTTGCAGACGTGCGTGCATGGCAAATTGAACCTCAACCAACGATACCTCATCCTAGGTTTCCATTTGTTTTCGGCAACCAAAATATTCCTGCTGATGGAAATGCATTAGACTTTTTGAATTTATATTTTGACGATGAACTAATCAATATTATTGTCACTGAAACAAATCGGTATGCATTGCAGAAAGGCGATAGAGATTTTCCTAATACCAATGCAAGGGAGATTCGTGTATTTCTCGCACTCGTAATGTTGCAAGGCTTGGTAGTAAAGTCTAGTCATTGGCTTTACTGGTCAAAAAAACCTCTCTTAGACACTCCATTTTTTAGAGAGTGCATGCCTCTCAAAAGGTTCAAGGCACTAAAAAAATATTTGCACTTTGCAAATAGTGAAGACTACAATCCTGAAACTCACCCCCAACCAAAATTGAACAAAATTTACCCTATTTACCAGCTTCTCAGCAATAAATTCAAAACATTGTATAAGCTGGATCGTGACGTGACCATCGACGAAAGTCTAATGCTTTATAAAGGTAGACTCGGTTGGGTGCAATAGATCCCTCTGAAACGTGCAAGATTTGGAATTAAATTTTATATGTTATGCGAGTCTTCAACTGGATACGTTTGGTCTACTATTATTTATACGGGCAAAGGAACACAAATGGATGAAAAGTATAAAGATCTTCCTGCAGTTTCATCAAAAATTGTGATGTCTATAATGGACCCGCTACTCAACAAAGGTCATTGTTTGACAACTGACAATTTTTATACTTCGCCTGCACTTGCTGAATTATTGATAAATAATAGAACTGACACATATGGAACCGTCAAGCAAAATAGAAAAGATATGCCCCCTCAAATAAATTCAAAGAAGTTGAAGAAAGGAGAGACTATTGCATTTCGCCGTGGAAAAGTTCTGACCATGAAGTGGAAGGATAAGAGGGACGTCACTTTACTTTCCACTGTTCATTCTTCGGAAATGGTTCAATGTCAACGAGGGCGCGTAGCTACCAGTATTCCCAGAATTGTAAAGGATTACAATGATACGATGGGAGGGGTCGATCGAGTAGATCAGTCATTATCTAGCTACCCCATCATGAGGAAAAGGGGAAAAAAATATTACCAAAAAATTTTTTTTCATCTTGAATTTGCAGTATGGAATTCTTATATATTATATAAGCAAGCTGGACATACTAAAAAACCGTTGGACTTTCGAATGGATCTTATTGATCTTCTTGTATCCACGTATAAAGACAATTCAGTGAAGAGCAAAGGTCGTCCTAGCACAACTTCCTCTCCCCTTCGCCTCTCTGGTCGTCATTTTCTGGATTATGTTCCCCCAACAGAAAAAAAAGATAAACCGATGAGATACTGTGCTGTTTGTTCACAAAAGAGAAATGCGCTAGGAAAAAAAGTTAATTATATATTGAAAGTCTTATATTATTTTTATTGTGTTACTAAGGAAAGAAAAGGAATAAGTTTCAGTTTCATGTCGTATTGGGTTTTATAAAATTGTTTTGAAAATTTTATAAGTGCCTGCAATTTCATTATAATCTCAAGTAGTTTTCTATTATTTCAATGTTCATAAATTTATAGAATGCCTTATTTTATTCTTATTATTTATAAATACGTGAAAGTTTCTTGTAATAAAACTACTTTTACAGTTAAAAATTTGAAATTTTTGTATGCGTGATTTTGCCTAGTCTCTACAATTTTACAGTGCCATAAATGTACATTTACGAAAGTTTATGTAATGTTATATAATTAGAGTTTTTAATAAAATCATAAATTTATAAATTTATTGAAATCAACTTTATATTTTATTGTTTAGAAATAGAGGAAATTAAGTTTGCAACTAGGTTCACTTCAATTTTTCAAGAATTTTGCAAGAATTTTATGCAATATTGCAATGCTTGACATATGTCGAGCAAGTTTTCAAAGGTCAATTAGGAAGGTCATAAATTATTAAAATATATTAAAATTTATTAATTATTATTATTTTCTTTTTTTGCATGGTTAAAACAGTAAAATCAATTAAAAAAAAAAATAGATTTGTTTTTGACACACTTTTGAAAATTAATAGGTTCGTTAAGTGGTTAAAGCAATATCCATAATTTTATATTTTGCATAAATAATATCAGTTTATAATTTTAACCATATCTATTAATTTGTATTATTAATTAACTTAACAATTTTGTATTATAATTTAGGTATATTTAGTTAAGTATAATTTTTTAAAGTATCTGGCAGACCATTTTAAATACTAAAAATAGAAGGGATCTAAGAACAGAACATTAAGAAACACAATACTCAAATGTATACTACTATCCAATTAAGTAACTTCCAACATAACCAAATAATTTTAATTTTATAATCAGTTGCAAACGTGGTACTAATCAAATGGCTTTGAGAAACTTGTGCACAGCATATTGACACACCAACCATTTTAATTAGCATCAGATAAATAGTCAAGTGTTACTAGCAAATTTACTTTTTTTCTTTTAGAAACTGTTGGTTACTATTTAATTATTTCTTTGTTAAAATATAATCCAAAATCTCGTTACTTAAGATTGACAAAATTAAAAAAGAAAAAAAAGAAAACATTTTTTATTAACTTACTTCCACCACACCCCACCTTTTCTCTCTCTCTCTAACCCCAAAATAAAATAACAAAACTTTCATCAAGAGAATATTTGCTAAGAACAGCTACTAACTAGTTAACAACCATGTAATAAATCTCTAACTGTGTAATTCAAATACTTACTTTAGTAATAAACCACCCTCCTCTTTTTAGATGTTCAGATGCAAGTTTTAATGCAGAAAGCGCAAGTTGTGCTAAAAGAATGTAATATAAAAAACATGTAACAGAATCACATTCACTATATATATATATATAACATAACTTTACCATTATGTTACTCTTTTAGCGTTTAATATTATGTCATCAGTAATTTGAAAAATTTGAAAAAAAATTACTTTTTTCAATCAAATCAACTAAATGCTAAAAAATATTGTGAAGGTTTTACTTTATTATCACTTTGAAATTCTATTTGATGAAATCAATGACTTTAAACTGTTTTTATATTTTTACCTTGTGAAAAAGCGTCTTGCACCCATGCTGCACCAACATTAGGAGCACCATCATTAAGTACAACGTCAGCACTCCATGTTTTTAACTCCTTTCTGACAAGCTGTGTAAAAGTTATTAATAAAAAATTAGTTAAAAATAAAATAATCAATTTCTTTTATATTATTTATTTTAAATTATTTTCAAGTCACTTGCAAATAATTTAAAATAAATAATATAAAAATAAATAATTATATAAAATAAATATATAACTGATATAAATATATTAATAATAAACATACAAAAATATCAACAGGTTATAACCATTAATGATGATCTATGAATAAACCTGTATTTTTATGCCACACTTAAAGTAAAAATATTTTTGAACATATTTTAGAAATATAGTTTAGAGATTTTTGACATACATGTCAGCTTCAAATTTTTGTCAGCAACTTGCAGAATTCAGATATTTTAAATATTTAAACTTAAAAATCAAACAAATATATCACGTTGATGTGGAAAAAATATGTCTAATATGTTGATGTGGAACAAATATATCATGTTGATGTGGAACAAAAATATTATCTAATATGTTGATGTGGAACAAAGTGATTTGAAATTATCAAAGTATTAGTTTATATTGCTTAAACTAAAAAATTACTATTAAAAAATTGAGTGATTTGTAAAGCAGATTACAAAAACAAAAAAGGAACAAATAGTAATACAGGAAGTCACAGAATGCCTGACGTATGGTTGGTAGCAATGACGGACATTTTATGACATAACATTAATGACATATGAAGTAACCATTTTTCATACAGCACGTGTAGTGTGCAAAAGTTTAGAAACACAAACATTTTTTTTCAGTTTTTAACACATTACTTTCACAAACTTACTCGAAAATAGGTTAAAATTTTTACCGAATGCGCTTTATAATATTTAAATTAAAAAAAACCTACTAACAATGTTAAATTAACAGGTAATTAAAGCTTAACTGTTTTTTTGTGAAGGCTTCTGTGCAAAAGTTTAGAAACAGTATAATTTCTCACAATTAAATCAAGTTTTTGTAAACATAATTAAAAAAGCAAAATTAAAGGCCAAAATACTTGTGAAATGTAATCTTAAAAAAAAAAAAAAAAAAAAAAGACATTACTATTTTTTTTTAATAAATATGTCTTTTAAAAGTTCCCCTTAAATACATATTTATTAAAAGGGAAAACTGTTTGTTTTACCCAGCGGTCACAAGACATTTATTTAAATTTGTAAAAAAATAAGTAATTAGACATCTTAAAGACATCTTGTGCTGCTACTTAAATTCAGGCCTTGTTAATATGTGTTACACAGTACGCATTTAGTACAAAAGAAATAGCAATTTCACCTGCACGTTCAACAATTTACATTAAGCAAAAATTTTTGTTTTTGTTTAAAACTCCTTGGAATATTTAGATTGTTTTTTTATATAAATTATATGGCCTTTAATTAGATTAAATTAATTATTGTAAAAAACATGCTAACTCCATTCATGAAAATTCAAAATGTAATTATAACTTTGAAGGAATGTAAAATGGTTTTGCAGTACTTCTTAAAGAAATAACTATTTCCTTTTTATTTTCAAACTAATTAATTATGTAAAAGTGTTAATATTTTTCTAAAGTCTCCATCATAAATTTAAATATATAAAAACAATTTTTTTTTTAGGAAAATTTTTTTGCAATTAAAACTTTTTGTTTCAATTCAAAATCACATTAAGTTTGTATGACATAAAATAAAAAATATAAGCAACAGATAAATAGCTTGATAAATATAAGTAATAGATAAGTAGCTTGATAAATATAAGCAACAGATAAGTAGCTTGATAAATATAAGCAACAGATAAGTAGCTTGATAAATATAAGCAACAGATAAGTAGCTTGATAAATATAAGCAACAGATAAGTAGCTTGATAAATATAAGCAACAGATAAGTAGCTTGATAAATATAGGCAACAGTTAAGTAGCTTGATAAAATTCACCACTGCAATTATAGCAATAAAATGTAATGTTTGGCAAACAAAAACGACAATTTTTTTAATGTTAAATTGAAAATTTTTATACTGCTGCTCTAACATATATTAGTGTATATAGGGCCATAAAGCTGATTGACATGATAACCAAAGAATTTTAAATGTTATATTTCTGTCTGTGCAGATTTTATCTTATTTTTCAAAAAATGTAGAATTCTGTGTTATTTGTTTTGTTTGCCGCTGTTGCACTGTGAATCTATTTGATATTATTAGACGTGTAAATTCTAAAACCTCTCTTGGAATTATTGACTAATAAAAAAAATCTTTTGACTATGCCAATATTTTTGATTTCGTCAATATAGTAGCTATAATTCATTGTTCCAATGCAAACATGTATGGCTTAACATTATTATAGATCATATTGTAAACTTGCTCTGTCTTCAGCATTTTTGTCACATGCTTAGTGTCATCTATTTATATTTTGCAAATAGCCGATCTGACATGAATTGGTATTTTGTTAAACCTTTCAGAACTCTGCTAGTTACATCAATGAAGTCAGAAATTGAGTCTCTAAGTATTACACATTACTTGAGTTTTGTTAAAAAGGTGTTAGAGAACAATGCTTTTATCAACTGTTATGTTTTTTAGTAGCTTAAAGTTTTAGTAGATGACCTAATTATTTTTTTGAAAAGCCTGATTGAGATAAGTTGAAACTAATTAGTTTTTGAGAATGATTGCTTTTGTTACTCTGTTGCTGCTCAGTTGATTCGAATCTAAAGTAAGTGTCAACATAATTGCTCACTTGTTGTTGTTTTAATTCATAGCAACATACTTGTTTGATATTTTAATTTCAAAATGTCAAATAAGCTTTTAAAAAAAGCAAAATTAAAAATTAAAATTTCAAAAATAACAATAACTTTTATAAAAATATTAATTGTTTCTCAGCGGTTTGTCAAGTTTTGTCTTTTAGAGCAAAGAGAGCGTTAAAACCACAATTAAGTAGCCTCATTGTCTGTAGTGGCCTTCTCGGCCTTGAGGAGGTGAATTAACATTAAAAAAAAAATTTAATAGTGTTGCATACAAAATGCCATTTTTTAACTAAAAATAAAAAAAATGCATTTTTATAAGACTTTTAGGTGATTTTTTTTTTATATGGTTATATAAAGTGATTATTATTTAAAAATTTTTATATAACTTTGTTAATTTGAGTTAAAACAAAAGAACATCCAACATGATGTTCTTTTGTTTTAACTTGTTTTTTTTTTGATAATATCAGAGACCCATCAAATCTTTTAAGGCCCATAAAATCTAACCCACAACCCCGCAAGCCGCGCCTCAAAATAATATGCATATTACATCCACAGGACTACACTACTATATCAATGAGGAAAAAAATTAAAGTATTTAAACATTTTTTTGTGCACAAATAAGGTTTTATTATGTAAACATTATTTGTACGAGTGTACAAATAATGTGAGCGACGATGTAATAAGAATGTACAATTGTACGAGCATACAAATAATGACCTCTAAAAAAACATTAAAATTTATTTTTAAAAATTTACCTGAGGAGGACTTAAACCCTTAACTCTCTCACCCACGCCTCAAAAAAAGAGCATTATTACATACACAGCACTACGCAAATAAACTGATGACGTAACAAATAAAAATCAAACAAGTGATGAAAAGTTAAACAAGTTAAACAAGATGAAAAGTTCTGGTCAAGTGAAGGAAAAGATTATAAAAATATTGTTTTGAGCACCACCCTAGTGTATCTTTAATATATTGTATAAAATATTTTATCTTTCTTAATGCAATAAAACTAAAATTGGATTTAAAATACCTGTCTACATTTATCAGTCGTTATATCAGCTTGTATAGTGGTAACATTTTTTATTGGCTTTATTGGTACTAAATCAATACCTAAAAATAAATAATGTAAGTTTTAGACCAGTCTCCTTTATTTATGATTCTCTAAATCAATACCTAAAAATAAATAATGTAAGTTTTAGACCAGTCTCCTTTATTTATGATTCTCTAATATATATATATATATATACATATATATATATATATATATATATATATATATATATATATATATATATATATATATATATATATATATATATATATATATATATATATATATATATATATATATATATATATATATATATATATATATATATTATTCACTAACTTTATCTGACTCGAGCTAGAATATGTCATAATATATATTAAATCAAAGATGTTCAATCAAAAATTACAAAAATTGGTTTTCTAAGTAGAACTATCATTAAGAAATCTCTAAAGAAACTAATTTCACCCGATTTTATCAAGTAAAAGGGAATAGGGTAGAGTTGTTAACCGGAATATTTCGTACAATTCCGGAAAAATAAAATTCTTTCGGAAGGATATTGAGAATAAGGAATTTTCTTTTTTCGTACCGAATTTTACGAAACAAAAAAAACCGCCGATGTTCATTTCGCAAATGCTTCTTACGAAATGTTGTCTTCTGCAAGTTGAATTACAAAACAAAACTATTTTGCAACATACAAAGGAGGGCTTACGGAAGTCGCACTTGCGAAATGAGCTATTTCGCTAAACGACGTTTCGGAGTCTATAACAAAATTTTGTTGGCCAAACTGATATAATTGTAAAAATTAAATTTTTTATATACCAAAATGTTATTTTCAGTATTGCAACATATGAACATTTTAAGGTTTTATTTTTTGAAATAATGATAAAAAACCAAATTTCTTTCGAAACGAAACTCTTTCGCACTGAAACTTGCAAAACAACTTCATTACGGAAAAACACTTACGAAACGCGGCATATTAAAAATATTTAAATACGTTTTATGAATCAAATGCGTATGATTAGCTAGGTAACTAAAATACTAATTATTATAATAATTATTGATATGTTTCAGTTAGTAAATTTTTATAAATAAACCTAGACTTTCATAAGATATACTAAAAATGTTTTTCAATGAATAAGAGTTAAATAGTGAACATAACTTGAACAACATAAACTTTCCCATTTTGAGGGAAAAAAGAAAATTTAGAGCATGTAAGTCATTTGTTTGGGATCATGTAGATTTGCCTCAAATAGTAAATCGGTCAAAAAAAAAGGATCGTTATCGAACTAATTTTTAATGTAAACTTGTTGTTAGCTTAACTCAAAGGCAGTTTTTCTCCTGTTCCTTTCTTTATATTCATTACTTACCCGAAGTTGTGAGAGAGCAGTTAATTAGCCCCTGAGTCAGTAAGTTAATGGAAAAAAAGAAACAGTTTTATACGAATAAAATTGCGTGATTGGGAAACAATGCTGTCGTTGAAATCAAAAAAAATGGTCAAATAAACTTGAGCTGAGCAAAGGAAACTAATATTTTTACGACAAAACCCCGTTTTATGTACAAAAACTTACTTAAAATACGAAAATAATGCAAATGCATCATAAAAACAAGTTTTCACTAATTTCTTTTGGAATCTTTTGTAATATTTTAGTAGATTCTGTGGGTTTATTAGAAAATTTGGTCAAATAAACTTGAGGTGAGCAAAGGAACCTAAGATTTTTACGACAAAACCCCTTTTTATGTACAAATACTTACTTAAAATAAGAAAATAATGCAAATGCAACAAAAAAACAGTTTTTCACTGATTTCTTTTAAAATCTTTTGTAATATTTTTATAGATTCTGTGGGTTTCTTATAAAAATTGGTCAAATAAACTTGAGGTGAGCAAAGGAACCTAAGATTTTTACGACAAAACCCCTTTTTATGTACAAATACTTACTTAAAATAAGAAAATAATGCAAATGCAACAAAAAAACAGTTTTTCACTGATTTCTTTTAAAATCTTTTGTAATATTTTTATAGATTCTGTGGGTTTCTTATAAAAATTGGTCAAATAAACTTGAGGTGAGCAAAGATATAGGTCATGATTTTATAGATATAGGTCATGTAGTCAATCCTAAAAAATAACTACTCCATAAAGTACGTACGCTTTAAATTTGATCCTCCCCTCCCCCGCAATTTTCAATATCTCAACGTTATTGGAACTATACAACTGCTGAAAGTTATAAAGCTCTGGCTATTTTGGAGAGCAGTAAAAATTTAGTTGCAAGATTTTGCAGCAAAAAAGCGGGTACGTAAAATACAACCCTTTCCCGAGTCTTTGCCCCGGGAAAAAATTTAAACATAGAAGCTCACCAGGATTATACAAGCGCTGAAAGTTTTAGAGCTGTCGATAGTCTAAAAATTAGTGATAAATTGACATAAAATGTAATGGAACCAAATATTTTACTAAGTTTTTATGTATAAGAATATAAATAGTAAACCTCCATTTCTGAAAAGCTAAAGACAATAAACAACCGAATGTCGGAAGTGAACCAAAGTCGGTACTTGATAAATATTAATGCATGTAAACACTGGTATAGGGACATGTTGCGGAGGAAGCGTTGTCCTTTCCCTCAAAACTAACTTAAAGTTTCAGTTTTTTCTATTTAAATTTTAGCTGCATAACTTTCTTAACCTTTCTAGGTCACTGTATATATATATATATATATATATATATATATATATATATATATATATATATATATATATATATATATATATATATATATATATATATATATATATATATATATATATATATATATATATATATATATATATATATATATATATATATATATATATATATACATATATATATATATATATATATATATATATATATATATATATATATATATATATATTGTCCTTTCCGTCAAACTAACTCAAATTTCAGTTTTTTTTATTTAGATTGGAGTTGCGTTAGGCCCCCCATATTCTGTTTCAGCAACTCCTTCCCCCTCCCTTCCCCACCTTCGTCCTAACTTTCTTAATCTTTCAAGATCACTGTATGTATATATATATATATATATATATATATATATATATATATATATATATATATATATATATATATATATATATATATATATATATATATATATGTATATATATATATATATATATATATATATATATATATATATATATATATATATATATATATATATATATATATATATATACACACTAAAAAATAAAGGTAGAAATTTTTAGTTAAGGTAGGATATGAGATATACCCTTAGTAAGGTATAATTTTTTACCTTATAAGGTAGAAAATTATACCTTTAAGTTAGAAAATTGTATGACAAATAATTGTTTTTAATATAATTTTCTACCCTTAAAGGTAGAAAATTATACCTTACTAAAGGTATATCACATATCCTACCCTAAGGTAGAAATTGCTACTTTTTTTTTTAGTGTGTGTGTGTGTATATATATATATATATATATATATATATATATATATATTATATATATATATATATATATATTTATATAGATATATATATATAGATATATAGATATATATGTAAAAACTATTGAAGAATCATTTAACAACATTATTTTATTTAAATAATAAATAATAATATTTTTTTGTATAACAGTTTAATGAATACTTTCGAGTTTATTCCGTAAGCGCACATTCCGAAACGCTCCTTCCATAAGGAACTGTTTCGCAAATATTCTTTCGAAATGATTTGTTTCGCAAGTTTCTTTTCGTAAAGAGCTATTACGGAATAATTATTTTTTTTCTTTTTCGTATAACGCATTACGGAAGGTGAATTTGCGAAAGAACAACTTCCGCAATAACAACTTGAAATACGGAAGATAAAAATGCGAAATTTTCGTAAGTTTTTGTTTACGGCGAACAACCCTAGAATAGGATAATTTTATTGAAATAAACAGAATAAATTTGAAATGAGATTTATAATGAAAAATGTTAAACAAAACCTTTAATATTTTTTTTTTTAACATTTGGATAACATTTAAATTTTATAAAATAAAAATGATTAAAGAACATTTTCTCCTCTAGGTGTGCCCATCATATGATTAATAACACAATAAGTCTTCGATTTCTTCATATTATAGTTATACTATATATAAAAAAAACTACCTGAACAGTATTAACTCTATTAATTGATTCACTCGATGCTAGACTTAGCTTGACAGTGCTTTAAATTTATTTAATTTTTTTTAATAACATTTTGATATTCTTAGCTAGATATTTTTTTCTTTCTTAGCATTAGTCTGGTTTGGAAAGCTAAGATTTTCAACAAAATATTCCTAAATCTTCAACAAAATATTCCAAGGCATTACAAAATAGTTTTAAATAAAGTTTTTTTTGCTATATTTTTTTTTTTTTTTGATTTTTTATCTGTAGTAGTTTTGCATTTTGTCAATTATGTCAAATTTGTTTTTATTTGTATTAATAAAATTAGTTTATATTCATTTCAATAAAATTTGTTTATGCTTGTTTAAATAAAACTACCCAATTCCCTACTACTTGATAAATTTGGGTAAACTCAGTTTCTTTCGAGATTTCTTAATGATTTTTCTAATTTTTTAATTTTTGATTGAATATCTTTGATTTAATTTATGTTTTGACATATTCTTATCTTAATTAAGAATTAACATTTTTTTGATGTTATATAAAGATTAGCAAAGGTATATTTTAACCTAATTTGCTGTTTGCCTTGTTCACAATTGTTTTAATGTGATTTTCCTGTATTTATAAACCATTTCTACTTAAAATGATTGTGCCTTTAACAAGACTTTCTGTGATTTTAAATATGTGTCCTAATTTTTTCCTCATTGATATTTTTATCAAAATTTAGTAAAAAAAAGTTTTATAAATAGTACAATCTTCAGTTGATTTTTATTTATTATTTTTGTTTATTACTTTATTAATGAAAAAAAAAACTAAGAAATAACAAAAACAAATTTAAGAGAAGAATTAAAGTTGAATTAGATGATTAAACTATTTTATTTCATTTAAAATAACTATAAATTTAGATAAGATTAATTAGTATTAAGTATTAGATAATCAAAAATATCCTAACCCTCTAAAGTAACAAGAATATCCTAACCCTTTAAATTTTAAAATAAATCTTTAACCTTTAAAACTTTATTGTTAAAAATTTAATTAAATGAAAAGCACAACTAAACTAATTAAAAAATTGCATCTAATTTAATGTTTTTATCATTTATTATAAACATCAAATTAACTTATATAATGATTTCATATAAAATAGTTTAATGAAACTTACCAATAATAACACTAGACATTGGCATAAAATTCGAAGCCACTTGTAACCTTAAAATATAAAATACAAAACTCTAATATACTAAAAAATACTGAGAACAATAACTAAAAATATCATAACAATAGTAAAAATGAATGCTTTAGAAAAATAATAAACACAGAAAAACTTAACTTTCTCTAATTATGCAAAATGTTTTTTTAGCATCTTAAATATTAAACTATATCTTCTATTTAATTATTTATACAATATATATTTTATTATTCGCAGACAAGGTCACAGTTACAAATTGCACTCACAATGTTTCTGATATTTTTGTGCTATGATGTTTTCTTTCAGAAATAATCTTATTACGTTTTTTTTTTTTTTCCTATTTTCTTTATTTCATAAAATTGCGTCAAAAATGGTGTTTCTAGTAAAATAATAACCCTAAACACATTTCAAAGGCTGTTAGAAATTTGTTCATATCTAATTAAGACCATTTTTTAGGCTGGCTAAGCCAAGGTCTTAATCTATGTCTCATTGAAAATTTATGTGAGGAATATGAATGTCTAGTTAGAGAAAAAAATGATACTAATGAACTAATCAAGCTTGTTGACTCAATGCTTTAAAGATGATAAAAATGGCCTGAAAATGCCAATGTAAATAAGCTAGAAAAACTATGCTATGATATAAAAGGACACCAAATATTGATTAACAAAAGTATAAATTTCATGAACATTGATTCTTCATTCTTCCAAACATAATTGAAAGTAAAAAACCCTTTTGACGCAAGGAAATTCAAAAACTAATTATTCAAAATATATTGATGCAGAATCCATTAAAATTTTACTAGAAATGTCACTAGTATAATATAATGTGTCTCGCTTATCTCCCATCATTACTTTTTTTTTTTCAGCCCAAATTTTTGTTGTCCAACAAGTTGAAAGTTTGATTTAAATTGTTAACCATTTAGTTGTCCAACATTGTTGTTTGAAGCTTGATTGTTGATTATTGAGTTGACCAAAAAGCTGAAAGTTTGATTGGTAATTATTTAATAGCAGCAAACCTCAAATAACTGCACAACAATCACAAATCACACAATAAAATGTACACAACACAGCAATCAACAACTCTACACAGTAAATTAAAAATATAAATCTTTAGTTTGAGATTTGTCTTTTCTTTTTTTTTTTTTTTTTTTAATTAATGCTATTCACCTAACCAAGGCTGAGGGAGGCACAACAGTTGAAGACACTACTTTTTAAACAGAGGAGGTAAAAAAAATTAGAAGAACATGTTTTTTATTTTAAACCTAAACTTTGATTTTGGAAAATCAAAAAACAGAGTTATGCTCAAAATCTCTTTAAATGAAAGATTTTCATTTTTTTCGAGACTGCAAAAGTATATTAGTTCAAGTTTTTTTTTAATTTCTATGAAAGCATTTTGTAAAATATTGACTTTC
This sequence comes from Hydra vulgaris, assembly GCF_038396675.1. Taxonomy (NCBI): domain Eukaryota; kingdom Metazoa; phylum Cnidaria; class Hydrozoa; order Anthoathecata; family Hydridae; genus Hydra; species Hydra vulgaris. The sequence goes on from NC_088929.1 coordinate 21,987,866, forward strand.
GAAAACCAAAAAAACATTTTAGCCCCAGGTTATAATCTAATTTTACTATTTAACCAACTGGATCTAGGACCAGGTTTAATACTAAGGCTAAATTTAGCTAAAGCACCAGTTGATTACTTACCATAGTACTTGTGGACAAAATTCTTCTTTCTTTAATCCATACCAAATCTAGCTTTATCACATTAATGAAACATTAAAGGAGATCAGATTAATGTTTCCAAACTATCAGATGCTTAAGTAACAGGTGTTGTGTTCACTGGACCACAGTTAAAACATGTTTGCATCAAAGGTCTTGAAAACATAATGAAAAAAAAAAAGAGTGCTTGGGCTGCATTTAAGCATATTGTTTCTAATTTTCTGGAAAAATAATAAGGTTAAAAATTAATGAGAAAATGGTTGATAAACTGCTGGACAGATATCAGAAGTTAGGCTCCACAATGTCACCCTAACTATTTATATTTTTTATATTTTAGTTTACACATATATTTTGATTTTTACATTTATATCATAAATTTTCTTTCACATAAATTTAAGCACTGTCGAAAAGATTACAGATAAATTTTTCACCAGGTCATCCAGACGAATAAGATACCAAAACGAAGATGGAATGAAATCAAGATGGATGACTATAACTGTAGTATATTTCTAAACTTTTGAAACTAAATTGTTGTTTTTTTTTATTTAACATCCATGGTTCCAGATTATGGTTTCACATGGCGTGATTTGGACAAGAACTTATAATTCCATTTTCTTATTTTATTATATATGCCTTATTTTTATTTTATTATTATTAACTTGTGTGAACATAGCCTGGTGCAGCACTTTTAGTAAGTTTAGATTACACTTTTGCAAGATACATGTTTTTCTATATTCTTTAATATGAATTTGACCAGACAATTATTATTTTTTAAATAATATTCGTAACTATATAAACTTTTATACTGATTCTGAAACAAGAATTATTACTATTAGAATGATAATAATAAAAATATTAATTATTATCATTACTATGTTAACTTCTTTATATAACTTTTAGATTTAGTATACAAAAAAAGTTAGTAGTGCAAAAAAAGTTTTTGTTGTAATCATGTCATAATCACTGTTATCGAGCAACACATTACTTTTTAAAAATTGCATAGATTATGCAAAACGATAACAAGCTAGCTAAATGACAGAGCAAATAAAAAGTATTTATCTATATAGCTATTTCATTCTTAGGTCAATGAAAAATAAAAAACATATTTACCATCCTCCTGGTGCAGCACAAAGGTCGATCAATACTCTGGATTCTTGTAAAAAAGCAAACTTTCTGTTCAATTGGATTAATTTAAAGGCAGATCGAGCCCTATAACCTTGAAAGTATAAGTGAATTAACAACTGGAATTAAAAAATAACTGAAGTAGAAGCATATTATAGATACTTCTATTTGTTTTGTTTCATAATATATATATATATATATATATATATATATATATATATATATATATTAACCCATCCCATTTTGACCCCCAGGAACAAATTTTAATACACAGAACATCTCAAAATGTTCTCAATGTATTGTTTTCTTAATGAAATTTCTTTGTTTTTTATTTTGGATGACTATTTAAACTCGCATCACTCTTTAAGTTTAACTTTTTGATATTTTTTGACTTTTTAAGAGCATTTTCAAACAATCAGCATGAGTAGAAACTTACAAATCATTAACTATATACTTACATCATTACAAAGAATGGAAGGTTTTTTATCTATACTGATTGCGTGCATTTTTATTGATATTATATTTGTTAACTGGTGGCATTTTAAAAATGCAATAATTTGATTTTTATTGGTTGTTGATTTTTTAGTTTTAACACTTTTTTTGTAGTCATTAAGGTGCTCCCAGAAGTCTTTATGGTCTTATCACAGAGCACTGTGAAAGAGCATTTAACGGCTGCATTATTTAAGAATAATATATTTCATAAAAGTGACAATTGAACTTTAAATTGAATTTTGAAAATAAGGGTTTGCAAAAAGGTGTAAAGTTAGATATAAAAAACAAAGAAAATAACACTCGACCGATTTTTCTTTATGTTGACAGACTTTTCTTAAAATCAGTAGATAAATAATAAAAATAAAATCAATAGAAATAACACTTTGATTATACCTAAACAAAATTAAATGCAAATATTTTTTAGCAGTTTCATTCTAAACCTTATTTTATCTACATTGCATTATTTTTAATTTACAATTTTAAGATAAACAAGACTATTAGTAGATTTTTCATTATACTGAATATGAGCCTGCTGAGGTAGTATAAAAATCATAGTAAAACTATACAAGGCGTTTAGATCTGTTAGCCTTGATGCTGGCATTAACATCTTTTGACAGAGATCACTACATAGAAATTGTAAAAGTTCTTATTCAATCAAAACAGAGGTCCAAAAAGATCTTAATAAACAGATGAAATGAAAGCTATAATCCTTCTGAGAGTAGTTTTTGGTTAATAAAGACCAGCCACTCTGTCTTAAATTGTATATTTCATCAGACTCTTGGTTCTAGCTCATAGTTTGAAAAAATGCCTACTGATTCCTTTAGCATTTTTTGGATAGAATAAGTTTCAAATCTTGTAAAATCTTACAAAGTTGTTAACAACTCATCAGAACTAAATTGTAAATCCATTGACCATGGTTTAGGAAATTTATAACAAGAAATATGCTTTTTGTTTTAAAAAATAAATTGCTAGTAAATATGTTTGTAAATATGCAAAGAGAAGCTTCAGAAGCTACTCCAAATAAAGAGTTCTTGTAAAAAATCAGTAAAAAAAGAAGAGCGGATACAAGGCTAGCTACGGTGACTGCTTCCTCGCAAATGGCTATGAGTTTATAATTCAAAACACTTTAAATGGTTCTAATAATTTTAATTTTGATTCGATACCTAACTGAACTTTAAAAATACATATTTTCTTAAAATATTTGCTGAAAAAAATTGAGTAGTGGTTACAGCATTTGCTTTAGAATCAAGAGATCTGATGAAGTGATGTCTGATGCCTATATTAATTCCTAATTCCTAATTCATTCAATACTGCTATTAAATTACAAGAAATGTTTCAAAAAAATGCCAACATAAATTAGGAGATTGAAACCTGAATATCTCCAGAACTTGGATACTCAAACTTTTAGATTTTTCTTACTTTCATAAGCCTATAAAAATAACTTAATAAGCCATAAAGAAATAACTTTAGGCATACATAGCATGAATAAAGAAAATATAAAGCTAATATAGCTAAAATAAAAGCTAACATGATATTTTTTTCACATATTTTTCTACATTCATATAAAGAAAAATTCTGCTATCCTACTTATTATGTTTAAATTGGCCTAGCTAAAGAAATTAGGGATGAAATATCATTTACACTAACACTTAAGTATTGTTTTAGCAGTATTCTATGTAATCTAGATTAGATTCCCTTCTAATTGTAACAAATACTGGCATGTAAGTTACTTTACTTTAAGATAAATAAAATCCAATTCTATCTTGTGCATACTTTAATGTATATTTGCATTGTACAAAGTACTTCGCTGCTTTATTGTATTGTATAAGTAAACATTGATTATTTAACTTGTTTATTTTATTATTGTAAAAATACAATAACAAAAAATTTTATTCTAAAATTTCTACAGAAACATCATTGTTGTCAGCTTTGAATGTTTGATTTATCATTAGATTCAAATAATAAAGCTGTCTAAATACAGCTTCTATGCAAGCTGAGTTGTCAGTTGAGAATTCCTATGGTAATTTCCTGAATGCATTCTTTAGGTTATAATTCCTGTCTGAATTTGTTGTTGCCCACTTGAGACAGAACTTATGAATAAACTTTTTCTGGATTGTATGCATATAAAGTATTAAAAATAAATACTAGAATAATATAGCTTCACCTTGTAATTAAACCCGTTTAAAGTTTTTTTTAAACTCTTAACACTTTTTATGTTACGTCTGCCATAATACTAAAAAACATACCTGTTTCTTTAGCTAAATGATAAAATTTATCTTTTCGACTTTTTCCAACCTTTCCTTTTTTACCCATAATGTGGTTTTATAATATGCAGCTAAAATTATATATAAATTTTAATATATGAACAGAGTTAAACACTTTATCTTTTTAATACTATAAACACACATACATATATGCATTATATATATATGAATATATGCTTACATATATACATACGTACATGCATACATACATATATATATATATACATACATATATACATACATACATACATACATACATACATACATACATACATACATACATACATACATACATACATACATACATACATACATACATACATACATACATACAGACGAAACTATTCCTCTATTTAAACATTGCAGAAAAACTTTACTCTATTTTAATAATGAGACGTGGAAGAAAAAAACCACGCACGACGGAACAGAAATTGCGAATTTGTAGGCTTATATATTTTAAATTCCCTAGCTAAAATAGCTCATTTTAATCAATTAGGCTTGTATCGCGATGATGGCCTAATAATAATGGAAAAAAAAATCAGGGCCTCAACTTGACAAAGTCAGAAAAAATATTATAGAAATTTTAAAAAACATTGGCTTCCAAATTGAGATAAACATTAATTTAAAAATTATGAATTTTCTTGATGTAACATTTAACCTCTCGGAAAATTCTTATAGGCTTTATAAAAAACCTAATGATGAATTATCGTATATTAATATAAATTCGAATCATCCCTCTCAAATCTTAAAACAAATTCCCATTTCAATTAAAAATAGACAAAAAAATACTGAAAATTGTAACTGCAAGCAAAAACTTGACTGTCCTATGAATGGCAAATGCTTATCAAAAAATATTATTTACAAATGCATTGTTTCCTCGCAAAACAACCCTGATAAACATTATACTGGCTTAACCGAGGGCAAATGGAAAAAACATTATGGCAATCACAAACAATCTTTTAAACATAAAAAATACTCAAAAGAGACTATGCTGTCTAAATATATTTGGCAACTAAAAAAAAAAAAAAAATTAATTTTAAATTAAACTGGTCTATCCTAAAAACTGCGCCTGCCTATAAAAACATTTCCAAAAAATGTATACTATGTTTACAAGAAAAATTTGAAATTATTACTTATTTAGATCAAGAAAATTTACTGAATAAAAAATCAGAATTAAGTTCTAAATGCAGACATGAAAATAAGTATCCTAATTCTAAAGAATTCTTTTCATGATTTTTTAATTATCTAATGTAGTTGATGCAACTTCCTGGTTGCAAAATACTACAGTTATTACATAATCAATTATAACAATTCCCAACTTCCTGTAAAATAATTTTTCTATAATTTGAAAATTTTTTATCTTTAGACATTCTTCCTGATGAACCTACTGATGGTGAAACACAGTGTTGAAGTAATCAAAAATTAGATAAGTGTTTTTACTAATTTACATACATACATACATACATACATACATACATACATACATACATACATACATACATACATACATACATACATACATACATACATACATACATACATACATACATACATACAGGGTTAGTATCACATATTTCCAAACGCTCTATATTGAGTTTGTTACTAACTCTATAAGAACACTTGTTTTTTTATTGATAGTTTAGCATTCACAAAACAAATTAGTGCAACACCCTGGAAATAAAATTTTCTATCTTCACTTTAGTCACTCGGGCAAAGAAACATTTTTCTGTTGATAAATAGATTGTGTATTTTGAAAACAATTTAATATGTTTTAACCTTTTTGAATAAACAAACTAAATGAAATCAAAGAGACCTTCAATAAAAACAACTGCATAAAAAATTTCTTTTACTGGCAATAATTACAATAGAAACTTTGGAGTTGTTCACAAAAAATTAGGTGGTAATAATGTTTTTTCCTATTTAAAAAATGATTTACCAAATCTTGATGGTGTTGGTTGTTCAGCACATATTCTCAACAACTGCATTCATCATGGCACAGATCAAACATTGATGTTAAAAAGATTATGTATAAAATTTATCAATACTTTAACATTTATACAGTTATAACAAAGCTGCTAAAAGATTATTGTAACTTTATAAAAATTCAGTAAAGAGTTTTGTCTCATAGTAAAATAAAATGGTTATCACTCTATCCTGGACTAATCAGGTTGATACAAAAGTACCCTTCTTTGAAATTATATTTTTTGTCCATTGATGAACCACCTAAAGTTATTTAACAGTTTTTTTTTAATATGAAGTGAAGTATGTATATGCAACCCTCGGTCAACATTCGGCAATGCTGACTTAACTACTGACTTAAGAGTGTATGAGGTTGGCAAAAAATTCCCGACCTCGTTTCGATGTTTAATGGTAAGACCTTTGTATCAAATTTTTTTGATATCCCTGAAAATTGAGGTCAGCAAATTATTGTCGACCTCAGTTTTCTTAATTTCGAGGGTTGATCTATATGGCATTTTTACTCATGTGTTTGCGTTTTTCATGAACTTGTATTAAAACTTGAACAGTCAAAGGCCTCTTTTTGCTTTTGAAATTGTAGATTTTCTGAATTCTGTTAAATCAATTATTAAAGATAAAGAAAAATTTGTATCACTAAAAACTAAATCATTGTTGCATTATCTAAGGGAAGATGGGAAAGAGCAAGAATGTGATTTATTTACAACAGATGTGTTGTTAATGTATAACTCATGTTCTGCTTACCCTGAACAAGTTCTTTTAATGAGTTTTAAAGTTTTAATCGGATGCTGCTTTCTAAGCATTCAAAAATGAGCTGGGATAAAGTTGAACCATATATTGAATATCTTGCTAGCAAAAATATTGAAACTAATAATTCAAAGTTGTTTGATCAGTTTTATAACTTTTGCAGGTTTGTAAAAAATCAGCTAGTAGTGAATTATTACCAATTTGTAACAAATTGCTGGCTTATAAAAAATGGACTAAATATTTTAAAAGTTGCAAGACAGCAGGTTTTTTTTTTACCGAATTATTAAAAATTGATCAGTTTTACTTTACTATTATGTCCTGTAATGGTAATTGTAGAACACATTTTTTCTTAGATGCAACCACAATAGTCAAAATAAAGAGATAACTTACTAGTCAACTCGGTGAATGTTATAACTGTACAATACAATTATAATCATCTTTCATGTCGACAATTTCATGAAATGATTAAGAATGATTCTGCATTATTGAAAAGGGTTAAAAGCTATGCTATCATACTTATTAAAGATGTATCAGATGTGTAAAGTAGATTTATTGGAGCCGGAGGTTTAAACTTAGACTTTCATCTCACAGTTTATAAACAACTTTTAATAAATGTTTTAGTTTAACTTTTTAATACCAAAACAAAGTTGTCTTGAATTAAAACTCTCAAGTTTGATAGAATGTGCAAAGTCTTTAAATTTAATCTTTGTTATAACCTCAAATTCGAATTATCAGAGCTTGAGCAAATTAATTGAAACCAATCCAACCTATAGAAGCAGGAGTCAAAGCTCCATAACATCTTTTTTATATACGTATTTTGTTATATAATAATTCAATTCCAGTAAAGTAAATTTGAAACTTTCTTTATACCTCTGTTACATCATTCATACTTATTTCGAGAGTGAATAAAATGTATTTCAAAATAATTCACTGATTAAAATGTATTTCATTAACTTTACTTAAAAAGTTTATTAAACGCAATATATTTTATATGTAAAAAAATGATTACTTATTACAAATGCACATTTATTGTTTATATGAGTGATTTTCATAAAAAAATGATGTTCTCTTTAAAACAAAACAAAATTTCCAAAATAACTGTCATTTATCCACTTGTTTATTTTTAGTATTTTTAACAAATTAATTCACATTTATTCATTAAAAATAAAAAAATTAACAAGGGGGAGGAGAAAAACTTTTTTTAGAAAATTCAGTTGAACATGGGTGATATTAATTCACAAAAATCCTCAAAAAGCTTTGCCATTTTTTGTTGTTAAATTTAATGTAAACCCTCAATTTGGAATGTTTTGTTTTTGAAAGTGTGAAGTGGGCTCTTTCCAATGGTGCAATTAGAGAATTATAGAGAATCTGCCTATATTTAGTTTTTGGGGTTCAGATACATGTCATTTTGGGGGTTTTCACTTTTGGCACCATTTTCATTTCAGAATAATTTATCATGGACATTTATAAAAAGGGCTAATTTTTGTTCCATTTCACTATGTCAGGCCAGGCATATGGTCATCATGATCACCCTGCTACTGCTAACATGTAACCCAGTGCAACCTATTTCGTGTCTTTCTAAGCAAAGATTGGAAGAAGTTTGCTTCCTGTCAACAGTGCTATTTAAAATCAGTCACGCCTATAGTAATATAAATATATAGATTTTTTTTCTTTATTTTTTATGTCTTTAATATAGTTGGAGGTGCCTTAGTTACTGTTTTAGCTCACCTCTAATCTACTTTATATGTATGTTTGTGTTCTGTCTAAACCTCTGGCACGGTGTTGACTCAATTGTAAGTTATTTTATGTATGCTTGTGTTCTGTTTAAATATTTTGTTTAAATGTTTAAATCTGTACTCTATTAGATGACTTTCAAACCAATTGACCATGCTTTCTCTCTTCACCCCCTGCCAACATTGTCGTCATTGGCAACTTTAATGCCTAATAACACTGAATGACTTGGCTCCAGCGCTACTAACCCTGCTGGCACTAAAGCCTATAACTTCTGCATTTTTGAATCACTTAATCAGATAATTAACTTTGTGACTTATTTTCCTGGCAACTCTAATCATTATCTTCATTCTTTGATTTATGTCTTAGGTCTGATTCTAGCTTTTATTCAGTTTTTTTTTTCTTTCCCTTAGGTGATTCTGACCATGGAACGATCTCTTTAAATCTTACATCTCATTTCTTACTTCATTTTTAGACTCACCCTACCATTGCACAACTTACTACTACCCAAAAGCTGACTGGGATTCTTTTCGTGATTTTCTTCGTGACGGTCCTTAAGCTGATGTCTTTTCTCTCTTAGCTGATAAATGCACCTCATACAAAACTTTTTGCAAAGAACTTTTCTTCTAATTCGATTCTCGAATCTTATGGCCATTTTCTTCATTCCATTCCAATTAAGCAGGTTAACCAATTGCTAGACATTCAAATCACTCCAGTTTATGTTAAAATAATATCTTAATTAAACTTTTCGTAAAGACAACATTCCTTCCATAGTCTTAAAAAACCTTTCTCCAGAACTATCTTTAATTCTCTCTTAACAAGTATTGCAATAATGTCGACATTCCTATATTGATGAATGGCGATCCCCTCATTGAGTCCTCTCCTTTATGTCTTCTTGGATTATCATTAACTACTGACTTTTAATGGAAACTATATATACAATTGATTGGTAAATTAGCATCTGCTAAGGTTGCTTCTCTTTATTGTGCTTGCCATTTTTTCTCTCCTGATTTCATTCTCTACCTCTAAAAATCTCTTATCACTGTATGGAATAGGTTGTCAAATTTTATCTGCCAAGTTTGAGCCTTTTTCTCATCGTCGTAAAGTTGCATCTTTTGTACTTGTCTAAAGTACTTAAGTTAAAAAATTTTTGTAGCCACTAAATAGTAACACAAAATCATCTTTGGATCACCAATTACTAAGTAACCTAGTAACTAGTTATTAAATTCTCTTGCTAATAGCACTACTAATTAGTAACTCAAAGATGTACAGACATCTAAACACCTAGTATCAATAAATTAAAAGTAAATGGTAAAAATTACATGTATGTGAAACTATAGAAACATAAATTATAGTATTCAAATTTTTTTTCAATTGAATAAAAAGACAATTATACTACAAATCATTTATAATAAATGCATTAAAAAATACAAATTTATTTTTGTGAACTATTAAAATAAAAATACCTTGTGTTAATAATTCCAAGTAAAGATATCACGAAATCTGAGTTTGGCGAAAATTTTATTCTAACGCAGTCCTTCAGGTCCGCAAACATTTTTAGATTGGGGCTGTCCATTAATTGCGTCAACAATTTTCTAGCAATTTTTACCTCCCCCTTGTCAACAACTTGTCGAACCAACTAAATATAACGTCACCATTCAATAACCTTCCCCCTCCTCTCCCCCTCCCCCTTCCTCTCCAAAAAAAAACAAAAAAAACTTTAATGGAAAAAAGTATATCTATATTTTGAATAGACTAATTTACAACTAAAACGAAAAAGAGATTAAAAGTAAACTACAAAGAGAACCATTTAAAATTATAAGCGCTTGCTCTAAAAAAAAAAGTGAATAAAAGGAAAAGAAAAAAAGTTGTTTAATTTTTAGCCTAAGAACATTTTTCCAGTTTATAACTATAAATAAACTTATTCCGAACAAAAAAAATTAAGATTAAAAGGTGTTCACAAAAATGTATACACCTAACATGTTTAAATTATAAAAATATTTCAAATTAATGCAATACTTTAATGTGCCAATCCTCTTAACTTTAACTTTAGGCCTAATTCAATTTCACAGTAAAAGCCAATTATTTTGTAATAGAGTTTAGCATAACGAAAAATGCATTTAACAAGTTGTATAAACCAGGAGTCGGCAACCTATTAAGACAGAAGAGCCAAAAGTAGCAATTTACAAAGTTTTAGTCTAATTTGCAAATAAAAAAGATTTATCTAAGTACATGGTCTACATTATATTATTTAAATTATTATATATTTATTATATATATATATATATATATATATATATATATATATATATATATATATATATATATATATATATATATATATATATATATATTATTTATATATTATTATATATTTAATATTTATATTACTATGCGGCCGTGGTGCAGTGGTTAGAGCACTTGCTTTATAAGCAGGAGATACAGGTTCAAAACGAGCTCTGAAAAATTTTTCGCGTCACGGTAAGGAAGGAGGCGTGAACTTTCTATTTAAATGCACTTCCGCGGTGCCCTGTGACAAGACCGTTAGGACTTCTTAGGGCACTTAAAAAACAACAACAAAAAACGTTTATACCAGGGGTCGGCAACCTGCAGCTTGCAAGCATCATGTGATTCTTTCGATGTCAAGTAAAAATCACACTTAAAAAACAGAATTTTTAAAGAGCTACCAACATCTTCATTTTAAATTTTTTTTCAAATCATCTACCAAATCTTTATTTCAATATTATATTAATATTTGTGCAAGGAGCTAAAGAGCCGCATCAACCGCACGTTGCCAACACCTGGTATTGACTTTTAAATGATATAGTGTAGACTAAGAACTTACATAAACCTTTTTTGTTTGCATAGCAGACTAACCAACAGCATCTTTGAAAAAATAATAGTGTTACAAGTAAACATCCCGTGTGTGCTTATTTAGTTCTGTACGTGTCGGGTAAAACACAACACGGTTTTTAAAAAGTAGAAATATAACTAAAAAATAGCTTTATTAAAATACTGAAGGTTTAGCGAGTATGTAACACAGGACTGAAAACGCTGTCTAATTTTTCTTTTTTTAAGTAACTAAATTTATTTTTAAAAAGTAACATTGGTGACTTGGGGGGAAGGTAAAGTCAACTTTACCTTTCCCCCCCCCCCCCTTGTCAACAAATATCAAAAAAAATTCAGACCCTCCTCCCCTATTTTGTTGACGTAATTTATAGACAGCCCCTTATACTTACATTTGCAAGACTACACGCCAAAGCTAAAGTCTTCAGTTGATGTTTGTACATTTACTGTGCTTATCTTTAATTAAATCATACAATGTACGTACACTCTGCTGCGTCAATCTTTACACATCTCAGTTTACCAAACCTCTATAAATTGAAGTTAGCAAACGTATAGGAGTTTGACAAGAGAGCCTATCTAGATTTGAAAGCATGAGAAAAAAAGCATCCTTTATAGATATTTTATTAAACACTTTGTATAGATAAAAACATCTAAAATAGTTTGGCTGTATTTTAAAGCCAATTTATAAAGTAAGGAATTCTATTCTACAATCTGGTTTAGAAATTATTGTTATTAAGAATTATTTGGTTATTAAGGTGCTTTAAAAAGACCTATCGGTTTTATTACACAGCACCGCGGATAATTTACTCATTATGTAATGCAAATTTTCCAGTTTGTGAAAAAGTAATTGGTCCTAAAGCACGGTCGTTTGCAGGAGGAAAGTTATTATACGCATGCGCAGTGGAATTACATATATTGAAGAATTTTTAAAATGACTACGGTAACAGCGTTATAAAAACTAATCATTGGCAACGAGTAGTTTGTTCAATTTTAGATAATTAAATAGGTTATTAACTAGTTTTTTTATGAAATTATTTTGAAAATAACTTGTAGCTGTACGAAGAAATTTTTCAAATAAAATACAAGACCTCTGATTGTGAATAATATCTACTTTCAGCTAAAGCAACTTTAGTGTTTTTGTTTACAATTTTTAAACCTTTTTTAAAATATTTTTGAGCGTAGAAATTTTTTAATTTAAATTTATTTAGCAAGATGAACCTTTTATCTTTTTTGTATTTTTTGCTTATATGAGGATTCAATTTTTTTTTCAGGGTTAAAAGGAAATCTTAATCATTAAACTTTTGTAACCTGTTGCTATGGTACTCTTTTCTGATGTGGCTTTTTATATATATATAAAAATATATATAAATATATATATATATATAAATAAATATATATATATATATATATATATATATATATATATATATTAGTTACGTGAGTAAAAAATGTCAAATTGTTTGAATGCTATAATGTTATATGTCATTAGAAAGAGGATTATTACAGTATTTTAAAGGTGAAAAAATTATCAAAATCGAACAATTGGTTCAAAAGTTATGACGGGTTAAGTAGCGATTTTTCTATATATGGATTTGTTGATGAAACTGTGGTCAAAATAATGGGTTTCTTCACTTAAATTGTCATAACTTTGCCAATTCTTATCGAAATACAAATATCTTGGTGTCAAAAGATAGGTGTAAGAGTGGGCTACAACTTTATGTTAAACTCTAACCACCGGGTGTATCGGATGGACAGAGGGGGCACCAAACCACCGCCTCGCCCGTGTAAAACTGAACACTTTTTTCAGAAAAAAATCTTTTTTAAAGGTATAAGCAATATAAATACACAAAAAGTTGTTTTAAATTTATAGTAAACCACCAAAATATATGAGAGGTGAATGTTAGCAATAGAGGTAGGTGTGGTGGCGATAGGTGTATCACAACCTAGGATCAAAAACGACTTGATTTTATAAATATTTATATCTTTACTAAAATGAGTAAAATTAGTACACAATATAAAACATGTTATACAATCTTACGTATAAAAGTAGTGTTTCTGTTACGAAGGGGCGTATGCCTACCACCTGCCTACCCCCCCCCCCACCTCTCCACCCAACCTAAAAAAAAAATTATTATTTTCAAAACTTGAACAATAAATTTAAAAAATAAATTCTAAAATTGGAAATAAATTAAAAAATAAATTCATACCAGACAACCACCAAATATGGGAGGTGAATATAAAACTCACAGTAGATATGTTGATGATGTTTTAGTAATATAATATCAAAAAATGTTTCAATTCTTGAAATATCTGATTGAATATTTAAAGTACAACAACAAAGAAGTAAAAAACATATTCCACTAGATTAAAAGATACATTAGTGGTGCATCCATGGTCATAAGAGAGTGAAGTATAAGAGAGGGCGTATCCAAATATGTCATAAGAAAGGGGCATTCTAATGCCCCTTCCACTTCTTACCAAAAATTATTATTTAATTGGATATATATTACAAAAAAAATTATACAACTACTAATGTGGGGCTATAAGTCAATTGGTTGTAAAAAACATGTCATCTTTCTAACCAAGTATAGCAAAAACCTATAATCAAGTCTTTCATGTGATTATTACATTAACAGAAGTAAGGACCATACAGTATAGTTAACGAGCTAGCTATTTTGTTTGGTTAACAAACAAATTTCCTGTTTCAAAATAAATAATAAATAAAATATTAAAAAATAATAATAATAATATACAACTATCTTAAAGATAATATATTATAATTTTGTCTTGGCTTTTAGTGAATGATTAAAATAATTAATTCCAATAATGAAACTAAGTTTTAATCATTTTTAACGATAGACACCACGTGAAGGTAAGCCAGAGCCGTCTATCAAAAAATTTAACAAGTCACAACACTTGCTGTATTATTTAGGCAAGTCACAACGCTTGCTGTGTTATTTAGGCAAGTCACAACACTTGCTGTATTATTTAGGCAAGTCACAACACTTGCTGTATTATTTAGGCAAGTCACAACACTTGCTATGTAACTTAGGCAAGTCACAACACTTGCTATATTATTTAGGCAAGTCACAACACTTGCTATATAATTTATGCAAGTCACAACACTTGCTGTATTATTTATGCAAGTCACAACATTTGCAATACATTTTTGGCAAGTCACAACACTTGCAGTGTTATTAAATTAAATAAGTTGTAACTAACCAGAAACAACATCAGCAGCAAGCTGGATCTTTTTCATGCAATAGTCAACAGCTACATTATCAGTTTCATCATACTAAAATACATTGATACTAAAAAATAAAAAATGCAATACACAACTTAACTGTGCAATTATTTAATAATTGAAACCATACTTAAAGTTATTTTTAATTAACAATATATATACATACATACATACATACATACATACATATATATATATATATATATATATATATATATATATATATATATATATATATATATATATATATATATATATATATATATATATATAAACCTTACCAACAGTAATGGATGAAGATGATATTAAAAAATAAAAAGACAATACACAAAACAACCTTACAATTATTTTATAATTAAAACTATACTGAAAAATAATAATATATAAAACTTGCCAAAAGTAATGGACGATGCTAAAAAATACAGTAATGGACGATACTAAAAAATAAAAAAACAATACACAACATAACCTCATGATTATTTAGCAATTATAATCATATTGAAAAGTAAGAATATGTAAACCTTACCAGCAGGAATAGACGACAGTGACACTAAATATGAATTAAATGGCATAATACAAGTCTCCTTCCATTAATATATATATATATATATATATATATATATATATATATATATATATATATATATATATATATATATATATATATATATATATATATATATATATATATATATATATATATATATATATATATATATATATAGTTTATATATATATATATATAACAATTTTATATATATAAAAATTCTCTCACTAATTATCGAAGTAAGGGTTGCTAAAGATAAAGAAAATAAATTAAAATTGTTGGAATGTGAATGGAATATTTTTCAACTTTAAAATACACTTGTTTCGAGTTATAATATCTATATAATGATGTATTAACAAAGTATACACTTAAAATATTGAAACCTACAAAACTTACATATTTGTTTGCCATATTCACCTAAATACCAATTTTAAGTTAAAACGTTTACTTGAAGTTTATATTTGTAATGATGTATCAATTAGTTATATGTTGAAAAATATAGATATCTATGAAACTTACGTATCTGCTGGCCGTACTCACCTAAATACCAATTTTAAATTAAAACGTTTATTCAAAGCTAACAAGGAATACTAACACAGCATACAAATACTTTTAAATGATATAGTAACTAAAACAATTTAAACTAAACTTACTGATTGTTTGTTTTAATTTGTCTACAGAAAAAAAAATTGACTTAACAAAATGTAAGAATTAGGTATACAAAAATACAACTAACAACAATCTACATAGGCATAATAAAGAACTGTATTTGAAAACTAATAGTAAATGACTAAATACTAAATTAATTCATATAATAGGGATATAACTGACTGATCCTCTCTAAAGCAAGTTCATCTAAACAAATTAAATTAACTTTATTTTTACAAAGTAATATAAAAATTTGCATATAGTAAGTCATTTGTGTGTGTATATATATATATATATATATATATATATATATATATATATATATATATATATATATATATATATATATATATATATATATATATATAATAAAAATAACTACTGAGCTATTGAAAAAAGAAAGTAACTAACTGATGTTGTTGGCTGACGCCATTTCACAACTTAGAGCATCTAAAACAGCGAAGGAAATATTTAAGTTATACATAAAGGTTTAGATAGTGGCCAAATAATAATTTAAAAATAGTTTAATAAATTTATATAAAAATAACTTATTTATTAGTTATAAATTATAATCTAAAGGCATTCCTTGTTAAATAAAGACAACGTTCAAACTTCAAATTAGATATGATTCATAACTAATTTGATTCATATCTAAATTATATTATGAATATGATATGAAATACTATGTGAAACCTTTATTTTCTTTCTCCATTTTGTTTCTAAATGAAATATAAAATTTGTCTTATTTTATTATTTACTAAAAATCCTTTTAATAAAACAATTTCTTTTAAATTTACATATTTTTAAATCATATTTTCACTATAAAGTATCTAGGTTTATAATATCAATTTATGAAATAAGTTAAATATTGCTAATAATATTATTAATATGAATGTTATATATAAAAAAAATATATATATACAAATAATCAATGGACCCCTCTGTCTCCCGCGCTAACAACAGGGAAAATGTAAATTAGGTAACAAAAGTGCAGCAAGAAATAGGGTGACTGCTACATAATATTTTTCAACGAAATTTGGCAGGTGCATAGATAAATGAATAACTTAAAAATAAAAATTGAATAGATAAAATATAGACTATATCCTGGACATTAATTTCACCACAGAAGTACAACTAAAACTTTGACATCAATAAACTCGGTAATATATCAATTGAGTATAATTAAAACCAAATTAATAATAAGCTTCAACTATTCTTCTTTCTAAAAATACTCTATGTTGATAACGAATACTAAAAAGTTATTTCAGAAAGCCTTCCTCAAGCACGCTAACTTTGAAGAGACTGCGAAAATCGTGGCACAAAATTTTAGCACAAAATTCGGTTCCGTAAAACGCAATTGTCACGTACCTATATATATATATA
>NC_088929.1:22010000-22057500 GCF_038396675.1 Hydra vulgaris
ATAAGCAATGTTGCAAATGTGGATTTAACTCATTATTTAGCTCTGATATATCTATGTCTTCATCTTGTATTATGGTTATTGCTTCTTTTATGGTAGTGAACATTGCAAATGTCCACATCTTTGAATCAATTTTTTTCATCTTACTTTATTTCTAGATTGTTGTTTAGAAACTACTAAACCTTTTCTAAGCTTTTTTACTGATTGGCAAGTAAAACAATCAGTGTGGTTTCCACTTAGTACAGAGACCAAGGGCAGTTGATTTTTTTCTTGAAAGCACATTGTTCATTGTACAATAACATTTTTTACATATTTTTGGAGGATGGACAATTTCCAAATCTGTCAATTCAACATGAAACAGCTTCTCTAATTTCACTTTAAGAATTTCTCCTATAAAATAATGCTTTTTACCAAGTAACTGTCCACAATCTCTGCAAATGAGTTTAATATTTTTGTTGTGAAGTTCCATTTTATTTAATATTAGACTATATAAAAAATTGTATATATATATATATATATATATATATATATATATATATATATATATATATATATATATATATATATATATATATATATATATATATATATATATATTATAAACAAATTTATTTTTTACAAATCCTTGTAATTCATCCATATTTGTCAACCAATTCCTATTTATTTATTCTCTTTTTGAGATCTCTTTCTCTATTTATCTTTATATATATATATATATATATATATATATATATATATATATATATATATATATATATATATATATATATATATATATATATATATATACATATATAAATATATATATATACATATATACATATATATATGTGTGTGTATATATATATGTATATATATATACACACACATCGGAAACGAGTACCGTAGCAACAGGTTACAAAAAGTTAACGATTAAGATTTTATTTTAACCCTGCAAAAAAAATTGAATCCTAATATAAATGCAAAAAAGATAAAAGTTTCATCTTGCTGAATAAATAAAAATTTTAAAATTTCTACGCTCAAAATTTTTTTTAAAAAGGTTTAAAGATTATAAACAAAAACAGTAAAAGTAGCTTTAGCTGAAAGTAGATTTTATTCACATTCAGTTGTCTTGTATTTTATTTAAAACATTTCTTAGTACAGCTGCAAGTTATTTTCACAATAATTTCATTTTAAAAAATAGTTAAAAGTCTATTTAATTATCTAAAATTAAACAAGTTACTCGTTGCCAATGATAAGTTTTTTAAAACGTTGCATCCGTAGCCATTATTAAAATTCTAAATTATTTTTAACTCTACTGCGCTTGCGTATAATAACTTTCCACTTATTTCTGAAGTCTAAACGACCGTGAAAGCTATAAAAAAATCCTTGGATTACTAAAAGACTCAAAAAATCTTCCAAAATAAAGCAGAAATTGTACATAAAATACTTAAAAACAAATCCCTCTTATAAATGAAAAAATATATAAAAGTTATATGCATTTGTTTCGAAAAGTTCGAAAAAATTTCAAAAAAAGTTATAATTCAAAACTTATACCGAAATTTAAAAACGACTTTAAGCGTACATGGAAAATTATAAAGGAAATAAATGGTAAACTTACGACATGTTCAAGCTCTTTTCCAAAAATGATTACAAACGAAATTGAAAACATAACTAAACGGGGCAAAACTGCGAACAAATTTTTTTGATTTATCTCCTGGTGAGTTTGAGAGAGCATTTAAATCTCTTAAGAAAAATAAATTAATTAGGGAGAGAGAAATAAATTGTAATATAATAATAAATTGCTATGAAATCTTAAAGGATATACTTTTTAAAGATTGAAAGCATTTTTAGATCAAGTAGTTTTACAGATTAATTGAAAGTTGCTATAGTTATTCCGATATTCAAAACAGAGACAAATCAATATTAGTAACTACCGTTCTATTTCCATCCTTTCGATATTCTCAAAAATTTTAGAAAGAATAATTTATAATAGAACATATAAATATCTTGATTACAATAAAATGTTTTTCAGTAATCAGTTTGGTTTTAAAGATAGTTCAACGGAAAACGCAATTATTCAACTTGTATGGAAAATCTCAATACGTTGCGTACAATTATGGAACGCATTGATTTTATTGGCTTTAAATTCATAAGTAAACTATTAAAAAAAAATTTTAAGCATCAAAATCTTATCTGGTATGCAGTTTTAGTTGAAGTTTGTTCAATTTATCGAAAAAAAAGAAAGGTTTCTTAACTTCAGTCTTTCCGACAGAGACAACAAGTTGCTATGAACTAAAAGCTTTCAAAGCTAAAGTATTCCCTTATTCATTTGTGCTCAAGCCTTTAATAGAACCGGGCAGAACTTTTTCTTGCGCTGTAGGGGATATTGATCTTACAATGGCCGTCAAATTCTTTTGTCTTTCTAACTTCGTACAGGGATGTGGAATTCCTTGTGATTCTTGAACATAGCAATCTGGACAATAAGTTTTTTTCCAGGATTATTTGAAAGGTCTTCGGCTCCTTTATAAACAGGTTTTCCCAAAACACATTCAACCATAGGGGCCAATATTTTTTTAATTTTTTATTTGCGCCATTCACATTTTCTGCCTCTGATAACTCTGGTATTTAGGTCTAAATTTCATAGCGTATGTTTAGTAACTATTGTTTCCATAATAACGTAACTATATTTTAACTAAAGTACATTATATATAAAAATGTATATTTTAGCTTCATAACACGGTCGCATAATGAAGTAAGGGTCAGTCCCTGCAAGCTTTTTACTACATTTTGAGCAAAGCATGGTAAGAAGGTCTAAGTTATAAGTTAAATAAACTTTCTAGATTATTGTTTTGATAAGATTTTAATAGTCTTTTTACTTTTTATTTAGATTTATATGTTTTTTCGTCATTATTTATAGGCCTATTTAAACGCAAAGATTTAAATCTTTGCGTTTCCTGAAGCAGCAAATGCAAAACATATTACCAAAATCAACGTGTTCTTTCGCATAGTTGGGCATTTTAAATGGCTTCAAATAAAAACTTTTGATGTGCATTTATAATATTGGCATGATATATCGTCCCCCATTAATTAAATTTCAATTTAATCACCAAAAGCATGTTTTCTGTTCAAAATTCAACGCGTGTAAGGAGTTATTAATTTAATTATTAACAATGTTAATGTTTGAAATAGTAATTGTAATAACTAAATTCTAATAATAGTAATAACTGAAATCGCAATAGTAGTAATTAATTAATAAAGTTATTAGTTCAGTTTATAATTTCACTTTTGAAACTCGAAATAAATGCTTGCGGGCATGTTTTTTTAATGCAATTTTGTGGTGTTAGAGAAGATCTCCAATCCCAAACCATCCCAACCCTTCTAGTTTAAAATTTACGACCATTCAAAGTTATTTCAGGGGGTAAATTTGTGGGATTTAAACTTCTTATGGTCATAAACCTTTAACGAAAATTTTTTGATGAAACTTTAAATCTGTCGATAAATTTTGGTCTAATTTATGATAGAACTTAAAAAAAATATATATTATCGTAGAAGACGTAGTTCTAGGAAGGGGGCAATTAGGGGTTGAGACGGGGTTGGGTTTGCTCAATTACCTAAGCTTTTTGCTAGTCATCCTCATTTGATACCAGTATTAACATACTAAAAATTTGAATATGCCACATAGCTCTTATTTACCTATCTTGAACAACAAAATTACTAGGCACTCGCCTAAAATACGTGATTTCTCCCTAGGCCCCTGGTGAAAAAAGTTGTTTTTTACATTTTTGAAATAAGGAAGAGTCTTCTGATAATAAACAAAAATTCTGGCGATGTGTTGCAAGGTCTCAGAGCATGTTTCTGCGCACCGTGTATTGCTTTTAATATCTAAAACTTTCAATAAAATTTGGCATATTGATCTTCTCTATCAAAGGTCAACACTCTTTTTTAATTCAAGTAACTCCTGGGGTACGACAAGCTATTATCATGGGTCTTGTTTTGTTTCTTTACCTTGAACTTTTCAAGTCTTTTGTCAATTGTTTCCTTGCTCTTTGCATTTTGTTTTCTAGAAACTCCCAAGTTATTAGTGATTGCTTGCAGCCTTGTTGGAAATAAATGAGATTTAAAAACAAAAAAAATGAAGCGAAGTTATGAAAAAATTTCAAAAATGATTATTTTAATCATTATACTAGTTTTTAACTTGATAATATTAGGGGCTCGTTAAATGTTCAAGGATCTTGGGGGACTCCTAAAAATATTTTTATTTAAAATTTTTTTAGATCCAGTGTTATTTAAACACATTTAGGCTAGTGGAGCTCACATTTTAAATAATGTGTATAATTTGAACCACTTTAACCGATAATTTTCCATTCAACTCTTGCTACTTTACTGAAGTCGAGAATCTGATTAATTAAAAAAGAATTTGATTTTTCACACTTTTAAGTAGTTTACTTAAAACAACATTTATAATATTTATGCCAGTTGCATAAAATTCAAAAGAAAATAGATCAACACATGTACAAAGAATACTAGAAAACAGAAATTCTAAGACAACAATCCCAAACACACCAGTGTGGTTTAACGCAAACAAGATTGATATTTTGGCTCACAAAGTCAACAGATCTAATTCCGATAAAAAAATTTGTGGGAAGTTGACAGAAACGTGAATTGAGCAAAAAGAAAAATAATTTTGTACAGGGGGTGCTATTTAAATTGCCCCCTCATTCCATACCTATAAATCATTTATATGATTATACTTTTTTTAAACTAAGTTACTTTCTTTTCTTACTCAATAATGTTAACTTCTAAAAAAATATTTTATTAGGCTAAAAAAGTTTAGATCTCTAAAACTCAGATCTGTGTAAAATATATCATTACGTATTGAACATCAATCTGTTATTTGTTTTTTCACCACTGTATTTATATGTATGTATGCGTGTGTATATATATATATATACAGTGGCGGCCGGTGACAATAAACTTTGGTGGGGCCAGCAAATATTAACCAAAAAATATCGCAACGACTCGCTGTCAGCGTAACTGATACTTAGGTGTTTGTTAGGAATTCTTTGGTCGCTAGCGTTTTTTGATTGGTTGAGAGAGTTAAGCGCTAGCATACTCCCAAAATAAAGCATAAGTATTTAATGGCATTGAATCTTTTAAACCTACGTAAAAAGCAGCAAAAACTGACTGAAAACTGCCCTGATAGTGGTGCATTATGATTTGAACAGATTTCTTTTTTAGATTTTTTTTTAATTTTAACTTTATGGTAAAAACTAGTTAGTTTAAAGTAAGTCATAAATATAAAAAATTACGATTAACACTATAATTTTCATAAAGGTATAACATATTTTGAAATAAAGAATGATGTTAAAAACAATGATTTAAGTATATTATTTATACAAATATTCTGCTCTTTTCTGTTTCATAAGAGAAAACATTTCGATTACTTTTTAATTAAACTGATCAATAACCTGTAAATAATCTTTATGTATTGATAGCACAGCTAATGCATTCAATCGATTTTGACCTGTGGAATTTCTCAAAAGTGTCTTAACTCTTTTTAAAGTACTAAAACACCGTTCAGCATCGGCTGTAGACACAGCCGATGCTGAACGGTGTGACTAAAACAATCTCTATCAACTTTGATACTTCAGAAAATGTTTCAATCAAGTTATTTTCATGCATAAATTGGGATAGGGCATTAATGGTGCCGATATCACTAAAAGCAGCATTTTCATACGAAACAGTTAATTCGGACATCAACTTAACTTCACTCAGCATTGGATAGTTTGTTAGAATATTTTTTATGATTCCGAGGAAAATGTTGTCTATTAAATTTGAAATTTTTGGGATCCAAAATTGAAAATGATTTAAATATTTCAATGCTTCTAAACCTCGTTAATTTCGTAAATAATTTTATCACAAGCATCTTTAGCATCTTCTATTAGTAGTTCGATTGATGTGTTTCGTTTCATTCGGTTTTCATGCATTTCTTCGCAATTGTTAAGAATCGATCCATTATTATCGAAACATTATTAGTGATGCTATTTCGCACAAAATTTATAGAAAACTCAAATTTTTCAAAAGCCTCCTTGATTGTTATAGTGTTGCTGTTACTTGATTGCAATATATTGTAAAGTACATCAACATGTTTTAAAATTGAATAAAAAATAGGTAAAAAAAAAGTTGAACTCTAAGTCTTCCAAACATTTTTTGAACTCAACAGATTGCCACACGCTTGTATCATCCCATCCTTCATCGTTTATAATTTTATTAAAACATTTCCCAATCTTTGTTTTGCTTTCTTTTATGCAAGTAACTATTTTTGAACGGAAATTCCATCGTGTTTCGCAAACTCTTGGTACCTGTTTAAAAGTAATTTCGCGAAGTAAATCATTTCGTTTTGGCGAGGATGTAAAGAACACGCCAAATCCACTTAAAGAAGAAAAAAATGTTCTTACTCGCTTATTCGACGAACAAACTTTTTTCAAAACTAAATTCAATTGGTGTGCATAGCAGTGAACATAATGGGCATTTGGGTAAACTTCTTTCATTAGACTTTGGACTTCATTCCTTGATCCGCTCATAACTGCTGCACCATCATAAGCCTGTGCAATTAATTTTTCCTTCAGACCGAAACAATTTAATTCTTCTTTTAATACATTTGTAAGACCCATAGCAGTTCTATCCTGAATATCAATAAATGCTATAAATCTTTCAACTGGTTGATAACCTTTTAAATAACGCAAAATAATGACGAACTGAGAACGACAAGATACATCAGTTGTTTCATCTGCTTGCAAGGAAACAAATCTTGCTTTATCAATCTCACGTTTAATTTTTCTATGTATACTTTATACATACATTCTAGAATGTCATTTTGGTTTGTTTTCGAAGTATTTTTTGTTATTTTTGAATCTTTAAGATGATCGCTTAACACACTATCCAATGTAGCTGTGTATGAAACCATATCTAAAAATACCCCTCGATTGAGTCAATAGTTTTGTCATGTCCTCTAAAGGGCAATTCGTGTACACCACAAAATTTTATACAATCTATAACCCTCGATAATGTATCTGTTTTTGTCAACTAATTCATTATGTTTTTTTATGCTAAGAATGTATCCAGCATCAATTGTCGATAAAATGTTTGTCTTTCCGAGCATTTGAAACTGCAACGAACTACTTATATGTGTTTTACTGGATTCGTGTTTTTGTATTCGCTCAGAAAGATTGTTTTGTATCTTTACAGCCATTTTCTGCCCACAAGCTCTCGCCACCAAACAAAACACAATAAAAACAAAACAACGAATTTTTTTATCACTTACACTTAACCATGATTTTTTTCAAACCATGTTACACAAAATGTTCGCGTTTTTTACCATCAATTTGAGTTATACGAACACCTTTTGGTTGGTATGCCCCAAGATTTTTAATTTCTAGTTTTCCTTGAAGTTGGGCCTTCAAGAAAAACTAGAAACGTTTGCCAATAAACTATCAATTTTGTTCATGTTAAATTATCTTATTAATGAACCTAAATTATTGTAATAAGATAACTTTAAAATATATTGTAACTAGAATATGATTTTGGCATGATAAAAATTTTTATCAACAGTAGTTCAGTCAAGAAGGACTCTTAATCTTAATTAATAATCGATAAAATAATAAAGAATGTAACATTACATATACATTTAACTCTCTGATGAAAAGGTCAACAAAAGAAACAAAAGATACTTTTACAACAAAAAATTGTTTAAAGAATCTTTTCATAATACAACACATATTTTAGTTAATTAAATCCATAATTCTTAAATACAACATTTACAATGTCAGTCATAAATAATAGTAAACTTCTTAAGATTATTTACATTGTCTTTACATGTTTTAACAATTTTATGTAATTAAAGATAAAAACTAAATATCTGTTTGTAAGCATACATAAATATTTATATAGTTTTAGTTCTTTGACTTTAGCTTTATTCCCCCACAAAAAAAAAAACATTTCAATAAAATACTCTGATTTTTTTATTTCGATGGCAATGGTAAATGTCCAACATTTTAAAATAATCTAAACTTTGTATATTTTTTTAATTAGTGCCTTTTTGGAAGTAGCAATTATTGAAGCTGTATTATGAAATGTAACAGTACCACCAGTGGTAGAGTTTTAATGATTGACAAAAAATGTTCTTTAAATCTTCTGTTGTTTGTACCTTTGTTGTATCGAACTAATAATAATATTGACTAATTTTAATCTTTACTTGAAAATCCAGTCTTTAAAACTTGTGTTTAATGCTTATTATTATGGTTGATATTGGCTCTGGTTCAGCGTCAATCCAATTGACAACTCAAAAGATAGAATGACTAAACTGCCACCAAATAATGTAAACAATTTTCAATGGCTGATTCATTATGCCACAAAATATGATACATAAGCTATTTGGAAAAAATAAACTTTAGCAATCCCTCATTGAGAAAAGAACAAGAATTTCAAAATTGCAGTAGCTCTTATTATATTTGTAGAAATGACTAAGCTTTCTCGTGTCACAACATATAAACTTGCCAAACAATACACAAATCAAGATCATCATTAATATGGCTGAGCCACAATTTTTTTCTCTGTAAAAAAAAATAAGCTTTAAAATTTTAAAAAATAAATAAAACAATATATGCCTGAAAAATGTATTTCACTAGCAAATATTATAAAATGTACAAGATTGTTCATTATAAAAGAAATGCAGAACTTTTTTATGATATTTTAAAATCAATTTTCCAAACTATAAAATTTCCAAACTTTTTTATAAAATTTCTTACATTGTTTTAAGTATTATATTTTTTGCCATGTTCTTATTCCTGTTAATTTATAATCTTAATAACTACTTGGTAAATTTTTTATTTACATATCCAGTTTAAGAAACTAATACTAACACTGTTAATATTGCAATATAAACACTGCTAATATTCACAGTGAAATTCCAATATTAACAAATGTATAATGTTTACATTATTTTTACTAATAAATGTTTACATTTAATGTTATAAAGTTTCCTAATATTACTGTACCTTATTGAGTCAACAAAACTTCTAAACTAAATTCTTCACTCTTAAAATCGAGAATTAAAAATGGTGTATGAAGTTTTTAAAATTCGTGATGTTTTTTATGGTTCTTTTCTTTTCGGGCGAGTTCAATGAGGCCCTGCGGTGCGTTTTTTCGTTCTATCTGAAAGCACAATAAATTCTGCGCGCGCATCAAAAATAATATTACTACAAACAAAATAAATAGGGCCAGTAATAATCGGCCCAGCTGTTATTGGCAATGAATTAAAACAACGCTACAATACTTTGAATTAATTGCAAATAAACGTATTACTTATAAATTGAAATAGTTTAAAATTAGAACTAACTTTAGAACTATTTATTTTTATAAAATTTGTCTGCAAATAGTTTAGGCTGATAATTGCATATTTGCATATATAAAAATACATATTAACATTATCAAATATTTTATCTTAAATAAATATAGGTGGGGCCGGGCCCCTATGGCCCCTATTGACGAGCCGCCACTGTATATATATATATATATATATATATATATATATATATATATATATATATATATATATATATATATATATATATATATATATTATTACATATTTTTAACTATTATTGCTATGAGCTTACCGTTATTTCAGCGGTTACAATCGATGTATAAATTTAATTTGATGTTTAATAAACATCACGTTGTTTTTCACGTTATACAAGGGGTAGTTTTGATTATATCAGGTAACCAAAAAAGTTCGTGCGGTTTTTCCGTATATAATAAAAACACACAAAACGACAAAAGTAAGTACATTTATTCATCAAAATAGTCACCATTAGCATCTAAAACCTTTTCCCAACGTAAAACAAGCTTATTTATTCCACTTCTAAAAAATTCTTGGTCCTTTGAGTCTATAAAAGCTTTCAACTCCATTTCAACCGCGTCCTGGTCTCGGAACTGCTTTCCTTTTAAATGATTTCCCAGGGAAAGGAAAAAATGGAAATCAGTAGGGGAGAGGTCTGGCGAGTATGGTGGATGAGGCAAACTCTCCCAACCAAGGCTTTGGAGCTTGTCCTGAGTCACGCGAGCGGTGTGCGGTCTCGCGTTGTCGTGGAGAAGCAGAACTCTTCTCCTGTGCACCAGTGCAGGCTGCTTTACAAGCAACAGGTCGTGAACTCGTTGCAGCTGTGCTGAGTAGACCAGTCCAGTAATGGTTTGGCCTGTTGGGAGCAGCTCGTAATGCACCACACCAGCTGTAGTCCACCAAATGCAGAGCAAAACCTTCTGCTCGTGGAGATTGGGCTTGGGTGTCTTTGGGATGGGGTCATCGGGGGACAACCAATGGTAGCAACGCTTGGTATTGTTGTACACAATCCATTTTTCGTCGCATGTCAATAAACGATCAAGAAAAGGCTCAACATTGTGGCGTGATAAGAGTGATGTGCAGATCGTAAGCCGTTGCTTCTTGTTGTCGATCGACAATTTGTGCGGAACCCACCGACTCAGCTTCCACGCTTTCCCAATCGCATGCAGATGCAGGCGGATGGTTTCAACACTCACAGCAAACCTCAGTGCAAGTTCTTGGCAAGTTTGGCTGGAGTCAGACTCGACAGCGTCCTTCAGTTCATCCTCATCAACCAACAATGGGCGTCCAGAACGCGGCAGGTCTTCGATGGACTCATCTCCCGAAGAGAATCGCTGAAACCACTTCTGTGCTGTGCGTTCACTTACTGTACCTTCTCCAAATGCTGTGCAGATGTTTTTGGCCGCTTGTGTTGCATTCCTTCCAAGTTTGAACTCGTAAAGTAAGCAAGATCGAATAATCGTTGGTCGGGTTGCCATCCTTTCTTTACACAAAACCTTTCCTGTAAGCTCGTTACAAGCCTACACTATATATGCAGCAACTGCGCGTGGCACACGCGTTCTATTACGCAACAAAGCTACTTGCCTTGTGCGATGTGGGTGTTGTAAAAAATGCTAAAAATAATTCAATTACCAAAAACCGCACGAACTTTTTTGGTTACCTAATATAACTAACTGATAATTGTTTGCACTTGTCACAAACGTAACAAACTTAAAAATTTTTAAGGTTTTCACATTTATTTATTTAGTAGATTAAATTACTTTTTATATTTTATTACAATTTTCATTATCTTTCTCATTGGTATCATTTAGATACCAACAGATTTCAAATATTTTTACAGCATTGTTCAAATTATCGTTCATAACATCTTCTTTAAAAAAATTTTCTTAATATGATTTTAAATTTCTAATTTTCGTGTACGCACGTTATAGAATACTTTTCATCACTTTAACACTAAACTATCCAATATCTTAAATATAAATTAATATAAAATTTTCTACAATCACAATTTTTAATAACCAACTTTCCTCAACGGTTCTATGCGTTATTCTAAGCAATAAAGAAACAGGACAAGCAAATAGTTTTAAAGCAAAACAATTGCATTAATTAATATTAATTAAGCAAAGTAAATACAAATTCAATTATTTATTACAGCAAATATTTAATTAATAAAACGAAACAAATTTTTGATTAATACTTTACCCATTTGTGTAGACACAAAAAATTTAAAATTTACACACACAAACACACATATACACGTACGCACATACACACACGCGCGCGCAACTACAAATATAATAACACAAAAATCTAAAAGCTTTGTCCTACTATAAAGTAGGACACAGCTTTTAGATTTTTTTTTTATTCAAATAAAATAAACATTTGTTTAAACAACTTCATTCATTTCTTTTTGCTTTTGGATTCTTTCTAATACAGCGAGTTCTTTTTTTTCTTTGTTTTGATTTCTTAGTTCATACTCAAGCCTTAAAACAAAATATACATAATTAAATGTAATGTATTTTAAACTAACTTTTTAACTATTTAAACTTGATGATAAATTTTAATGGTTTTACTAATTTTTTGTAGAAATTTTGTAAGAATTATAAAAATAATACTAAATAATGTATATAAAAATCAATATACTTGTGTGCAATTATCCTTTGAACAATATCGGATGTAGTCAATGGATTTCCACTATCAACAGTTTGAAATATACCTATTTGCTTTGGGTAAGCATATGGATCACTTCCATCAGCATCATTCATAATTAATGTTGATCCATGTACTACCACATCAACCTTATGGTGAGAAAAATTAGTCATTATTGCAAATGTAAAATGAATACACAGTTATCAGGTTTTATTTGCTAAACAAAGATAAAATAATCAGTAACGTAGTAATAAGTTAAAAAAAGAACATTAATAAACAATAACGCGATATCAAAAAAAATAAGTATTAAATAATAAAAGGTATGGTTTTTAATTGAAGCTGTGGAAAGTTTTTTTTTTTTTTTCAGTTTTTAGTTTAATCATGGCAAACAATTTAAAACAATCTTTAAAACGAGTTTAAAATTTAAAACGAGTTTTTCTATATTTTTTGTTTTTTCATCAACATAAAAGCTTAAAAAGATTTATGAATTATAAAGTAGTAATAAAGAACAAAATTTTTTAAATAAACTGAAAATTATGCAAAAGTTTAAAGTTGGCTTCAAAATTATGCAAAAGTTTAAAGTTGGCTTGAAAGACAAGTAACATTTATTTGTATATATGTAATTGAGTAAAAATATTTCAAAATACAATTAAAAAAATCTGCACCCTACATCACCAAATTTGCTGAAATTTGGCACAAATGTTTAGAGACATAAGATAGAAAAGTCGAAAAAAAAATTTTCATAAAATTCCTACCTATTTAGGATTTACAGTAACTTGGAGATTGATTAATTTTAACTGAAAATGAGAGGGGGAAAATTTACTATTATCCTTAAAAAGTGCTTGGAGTAATGCTGCGATGCTGAAATTTAATCGGAGTTTAAAACCTGCTGAACTGAAAATTTTAGTCTTGAAAGTTTTTCAGCATTTTACCTCCTCAGCTTCCATTCAAAATTGAACTTCAAGTTGCTGTAAATATTAAAGGGATAGGAATAAAAATGCACAGATTTTTTCTAACTTATATTTTTAAAAATTTGTGCCAAATTTCAGTGAATATGGTGATGTATACATGGTGCAAAACCCTCTTTTTAAAATTTTCACCTAATTGCTCACATATTAAAGACTCATGTGTCATAAATGCTTATAAAATCCCAGAAAATGTATAGATAGATCTACATAGTACATAAGAATGTAGCCTAAATGTGAAAAATTAGATTAGAATTCAGGTGAAAAAGAAAACCTCAAGGAGAAATGTCCCTGATCAAGGTTTTATGTCATTTTGTAAAAGTCATCCAATAGTGTAAGACACACACATGCATAGAAAGGTTAATCAAAATATCCATTAGTTTGTTGATATTAGGCATTGTTGTGTGCAGTGTGTGCAATCGTATCCTTTGGTTTGGAGTTTGTAAAGGTATGCATGACAGGGAATATGATCAACAACTCATTATTGTCATTGACAATATGCCAGTGCATCCATTTAATTTTGATGTTTTGAATGCCTCTGTATAGCTATATGGTATAGCTAAGTAGAGAAAGTCTGGATAGTTTTTAGGAGATTTTTCATATCACCAGAACTGATAACCTGTAATGAAGTGAAATCAACTATTTAGAGGGTGCAGTTTAACAAGGGTGCAGATCTATATTGGTTGAGATGTTAAAAGCTTTAGGATATGCAGGCATTCAGTGGAGGTCAGATCTTTGCAATTTTTTTATGTTTATTGATATTAGTTTCTTAAGATAATGATTGATAATGGAAAAAAAAGATTACAATAAAATGTTGACATCTCATGTGATGTTGAAAATCTCAGTCAAGAAATCTAAATTAAACAAATTGTATTAAATTTTAATTAAAAATAATATACAATGTTTAGATTAAATAACTTAAGAAAATATAAAATGTTTTAATAGAAACATTACAAAATTGCCTTTAACACAATAATAAAAATGGTCAGCAATTTTTTCATAACATATGTTAACTAAAAATTGGCACAACTGTTTTTTTTTAATAAAAAAAAATTCAAAAAAGTCCATAACAACATACTTTTGTTGGCCATTAAAGCTAATTTTTGTATAACCTTGAAATCCATTTTTCTTAGGCAATACCTCAGGTATAATGTTGACCTAGTTGGTCAACATTATTATAAAAGTTAGTCTACATCATCAGCAGTAGCCATCAATGGATATTAATTTTTTGAAGTATTACTTAGAGGCATTCAATTAATTAGAGGCATTCTTTTTTGTCTCTTAGGTGACAACCAATGTCAACAACCAATGTCAACAACTATTTCCTTTTGTCTCTCAAGTGGTTTTCCTGATTTTGAGGATTGATTATGCCTTTAAACAGTCATTTGGACCACCTTTTATCAATTTAGTGTTTCATTCAGGGCTATGGAGCCGAGGTCTGAAAATTGGCTCCGGCACCATTATAACTTTTGGCTCCAGCTTCGGAGCAACTCGGCAAAAAAAAAAAAATCAAAAATTTTTTAATGTTTTATAACAGTAACTTAAGTACTATTAATATTTTGTTAATCAAAATCTTGATTCATCCTTAAAAATAAAATATCTTTTGAACGTCCCATTTCTTCCATTATCCTACAGTCGTCCAAAAAATTTGTATTAAAAGTATTTTTATCAAAAAAATTAAAAAAAAGAAGTGACCAAAATTAATTTTGGTCACACTTCTCCTTTTTTCTTATTTATTAAGCTCATTTTCAAACTCATCCTCTTCTCCATCGGAATTAGGTTCACTCAAAACTGAAAGAAGTACTGTAGATATCATAGCAGTATTTCTTATTTCTTGACTATCTATTATATTCTTGATATCTCTTTTATAAATTTTTTCTGCTATTGTTTTTAATTCCAATAGTATTCTATATCAACATAAACTTCAGCTAGAAATATATCATTATCAAATGGTTTTTCTTCTTGTTTGTACATAGATTTTGAAATGTCTTCTGCAAATAGTCCTTGATTCTTTTCTAGGTCAGACTTCAATTTCAACCATTCCTTTAGGAACTCTCCTCGAGTAATGTCGATTCCTTGAAATTTAACTGCCACATGTGGCTTTTTTAAAAGATTGCAAAGATGACTAGATTTAACCCATATTTCAAGGACTATAAAGAATATGTGATCACCTGTAGCAAATTGCTCACACAGTGGATGCAAAAGCAATAATCTTTCAAATATCCGGAATGTAGAACCCCAGCGTGTTTCATTATCCAAAATTGAAACAACCTTGTATTGCTTTCTTGCTAAAAATATTGTATGTGAGTTTCTTAGTTTCTTTGCAACATAACTGACTTTTGTCAAAAGTTGGGCAATGTATGTTTTTTTTAAATCATACAAATAGCGAGCTGCTAAGTGTGAACAACACAGCGCATCGGCCTAATGTCAGTAGACAATTGTTGACACCATTCTGGGTTGATAAAGGCTAGATTTTCTTCCCAAGCTCCTTTTTTTTTTCTTCATTTATATCATGTTGTAAAAATTCCACTTGTTCTTAATAATGCAAAGCTTTATCTCAAAAATTTTCATCACCTGAATATTTGTTTAAAATTGTGAATGCTCTAATCATATTGGCTGCATTTTCTACACATACTATTTGATCATTGCTGATACCAAATCTATATAGAGTATCTTCCACCATTTTTTTGATAGCAACAGGGTTGTGCTGTCCTTGTGTATCTATCAGTGCCAAAGTTTTTAAATTTTTTTTGGCATAATAATATTGACTATTTATTTCCAAATAATTATTTTGGTGTCGAGTAGCTGCATCTATTTTCCCATAAATAAATTTCTGTAACAATATTTTCTTTATTTCAGCTTTCTTTTTTTCAGCAAATTCAATAACAAAACTGCGCACAGAATTGTGTCCAGTATTGAATCCAAGAGTTTTACCTAATTGGCATGTAACCAACTGAAATCCTTCATCTGCAAATGTTTTCAACAAAACTCCATTATTCACTACCATTTAAATAATTCCAATTTTAAAAGTTTTAGCACTAACTTGATTTATTGTTCAACTACTACTGATAACAAAAGAATCTAAAGTATTCAGTTTAGTTTTTTTAATATTGAAATCTTGTGAATGTGATAAAATGATTTTGAAGATTTTCTTTGGGCCATAAGGCTCATTTCAGATTCAACAATTTAATATACTGATAGATGTGATTTTTCCAAATGCCGTTTCATATTGTAAACTTTTGATTTTTTCATTTGCATGGCGCATGAAATCACTTAATCATTTATCTTTTCTGTAATCTTACATGTAACTTGTTTTGTAGTTTTATCAATTGGAAAATACTTATCTAGAAACCTCTCAGAATCGTTTGAGTTTGAAGCTATTTTTATAAAAAACTATGAAAAAAAAGTAAACGACAAATTTTAAAGATAAGAGAAATAATAAAAAAGATAGTATAAACAAAAATAAAATCAATAATATCATTAAAAAATGTTCAAAATCTTTTCCTAATTTTATTTGGAACTCACATGTTTGAATCTATTTTTGAAATGTTTCAACTAATTAAAAACGTTAAAACAAATCATGTGACTTAACACATATATAAAGTATTTTTTCGTTAAGGATCATCCATAAAGTATGTACATAAATGATCGTAAATAAAGTACATTCAAATGGGGGAGAGGGGTCAATTATGAAAGTAAGGAGACACTAAATTTTAAAAAATATCATAAAATACTAAGTAGGTAGGTTAAAAGGGTAGGCACTTTAAGGGAGGTGGAGGGTACCCAAAAAAGTGTAAAGCAAAATGCAGGGGGGTGGGGAAGGGGGAGAGAACCAATGTCAATGATTGGTTTGCGGTTGTCCATAAAAAGCTTATGCATTTTATGGACAACCGCAAACCAATCATTGACATTGTTTAGAAGTATTATTTTAAAGTAACTTATCATACTCTACAATAAGAATCACATGACATATTACACAAAATAATTGGATAAAAATTAAATTCTGAAAAAAAAAATTTTCTTTTTGTTTTTTTATAAACCATATGAAAAAATGCATTATTTAGAAATTATAAATATTTTAATGAGCGTAATTGTTTAAATTCTTTAAAAAAATCTCATTATATAAAATAAAAACTTTATGGAAATTTGATATTTTAAAATATCAAAAGGGTGGAGTTGGCTCCAGGCAGGAAATATTTTACCTCCAGCTCTTGCTCAGCTCCATGTAAAATCACCAGCTCCGGATAGCTCCGGCTCCAGAGCTGCTTCCAAGCCCTGGTTTAATTACAAATATTTTTATTTTTCAATATTCTCATAAAATTTGTACAAATTTGATTTTATATTTTAGGTTAGTTTTCTTTTATTTTTATCAATAAAAATAATTTCCTAAAGGATTATACTCAAACAATACATTCTCAAATATAATAACGTTTCAATTATATAAAGAAAATTTAATCAACAGATGTACTAATTAGTGCGCAGTGATTTTGTGCTAATTTTTATTTGACATATGTTTATTTATATGTTATTATGCTTCGTTGTTTGTGATATTGAAAATAAAAAATCATATACAAAAAAATTACTTTAAACTGTGTAATTAGCTCTTCTGTGACTTTATAAGGAGCTCCAATAATAACTTGATTAACATAACGACATGCAAGCACACTAAGCACCCGTTCATGCAAATTCATAATAGGATAGTTGCTTCCTTTATACCGATTTACTTCAGAATCAGTATGCAAACCAACAATAACATAATCACCTAATTCTTTAACTTTTTCTAGAAAGTCTAGCAACCCTACATGAAACAAGTCAAAAGCTCCTGCAGCATACACAATACGATCTCCTGGCATTGGATCCTTTCCATCAGAAAATTGAACAATCTTTTGAGAAGATGGTAAAAAATGAGAAACACCAGTATAAGGACTTTTTCCACTAGAGTCCGAAGATATTTTTTCAAGATCTTGAGGATTCATACTGTTGATTGGAATTCCATGATCAAAGTGAGTTTTTGTTAGCAACAACATGCGTCCTACAAGATTTGTAGTTGAAACACCCTCAGTACGTTTACATTCTTTATATCTGAAAATCAATCATAATAACCAATCATAATAAACCTGCTAAAATTTTATATTGATTTTTATCTCAACATCTAAATAAAATTTATATAAGAATGTTGCAATATTTGGTATGCCAAATCTATAAACTATATTCAACGATCAAAAGATCGTATTATAACTATTTATAATTTATGAAATAAAAACTGCATAGATCATTAACTGAAGAATTTATAATATACACAAAATAATAGTAAAAAAAGATTGTTTATAATTCTAGAGAAAAAATTTAAAATAAAGGTTGTTGTTCTTTATTTTATATTAATTTGTTTTATTTTTATCTTACATTAGCTAATCAAGTAACTCTTTCAAGTATTTATAGTACATTGATGCGTTTTTCAAATAAAAACATTTCTTCTCCAGATATATTTATAGTAACAAGTTATTTTTTATTTCTCACCGCCCAGCTGCTTTTACAATATGGTAAGTATCTTGTCCATCTGCAGTGCAAGTGATATCATCACCATGGACACAAAAGCTACATCCATACTTATCCAATGTCTCTAATGCCGTAATATAAGGTGCATCAGGAACAACTTCATCAACCCATTTAATTGCTCGAACCATTTTGTATCTAAAGTAACCAATTTAAAGCAACTATAAAATGTTATTAAAAAAAACACAATAAGCTCAACTAAAAGTAAAATAATGAATAGTGGACAGTCATGTTAACCTAATAATGAAATAAAAACTAGATGGCCATGTGTTTTAATGGGCATTCAAATAAAAAAACCTTTTTTTGTCTTTCTTTTTAACCTTTTGATTTAAAAATCTAATGAATTAAATTAATGAGTTTTTATAACTTATTTATAGTATATCAAAATTTTTAAATAACAATTTATTTAAAAATTTTGATATACTATATATCTTGCAGTTATATTTTACATCAGCAATTCATACAAAAGCTATAAAATGTTTAAATTACCATATTTATTGATTTTATATTTAATTCATATATAGCTTCTATAGGAACACCTCTATTGTAGATAATATATACTTCCTCTAAGCCATTTTTCACGTAAGTAATTAAATACTAAATTAAATAGGTAAACAACCTTTTTATAATCTACTAATGCTGAGCTTTTATTAATAACCAAAAATGAATTTTAAAAGTTTTGAATATGCAGTTTGCTATTGCCATACTTTTTATACTGAATTAAATGTTATATTTTTATAAAAAGCTTTATACATTTTTTAATGTAAAACTTTTATTTTTTAAATGCACAGCTTGCCATATATTAGTATCTAGAGTACTACTGTACTTGCCATATACTAGTATCTAGAGTAATAGTGTACAAGATGTTTGCAGTTTTAAATAACTAGTTACATGAGATTCAGAGCAAATATGGTCTGGCTGTGGCTTAACTATTCCCTACTTTTAAAAAAAAACACAAGAACTATAGTATAATATTTGGAAGCTTATAAAAGCAGTCAAACAAAAGTGTCAGCCATGTCAAAAAAAATACTATTTGTTTTACACATAAATATATGAAATCTTTTTGACGTTTTTCGAGACTTGGGCAAAGAATATTGGCAACCGCAGTTAGGTAAAACCGTCATGAGCGATAACTTAAATTTAGTGGCATAAAATGCATTTTCCGTGTATAATAGCAACTACAAACCTTTCTTCTTCATTAAAAACAGGAGGTCCTTTGTGCTTTCTAACTTCTTCATCAGAGTGTACACCAACTATTAAATAATCTCCCATAGATTTTGCCTGTCGAATTTGGTTTGCATGACCAAAATGTACTAAGTCATAACAACCGTCGCACCAAACCTTTTGTATTTTCTTCTCGTTGTCAATATTACTCATCTTTTAATGAAAAACAAATCCTTATTAAATCTTTAATTTAAAATTCAATTGCCAATTTCAGTGGACTCACACAATATGAGTGTAAGTTGATATTTTGTTATTTACATTTGCGTTAAAACATAACTTGGGATAAAGAAGGCACGAAGACAAAAAAACTTATGGGAGATCGGGAATCGCTCGTACGATGCTCTCACCTGTCATTTAAAATGTAAATCGCGTGGTTTCTTTTGAATTGTTGTCTGAACGCAAGAGTGATTTAAAAGGGCATGATTTAATTTCACTAAACATTGGTTCGTTAGGTGGTGGAAAGGCAAGAAAAAGTCTAATTCTTATTAAAGCTACAAGTTTTTGCTTAGATTCTATTAAAATAGTTCTATCAGTGTTAAAAAGCACCTTGCAATAATTTAAAAATTTATTTATCTCGCTTGCCCATACTAATACCTAATTATAATTTACACAAGACCAAAACAATTCACTAAGACTTTCATTTGCATTTTGGATCTCACCATGGATACACTTTAGCAATAACTCGTCATT
Organism: Hydra vulgaris; assembly: GCF_038396675.1. Classification (NCBI taxonomy): domain Eukaryota; kingdom Metazoa; phylum Cnidaria; class Hydrozoa; order Anthoathecata; family Hydridae; genus Hydra; species Hydra vulgaris. The sequence continues at coordinate 22,030,461 of NC_088929.1, forward strand.
TGGTAGGCTAGAAACCAAGGGCAGAAATTGCAATTTTTGGTCTTTGAAATAACTTTCAGACATGGAGCTAACTCCAAACAACTATATATATATATATATATATATATATATATATATATATATATATATATATATATATATATATATATATATATATATATATATATATATATATATATATATATATATATATATATATATATATATATATATATATATATATAACTTATGTCAAATAAAGATAATACATAAGTATAACTTATGTCAAAAAAAGATGTTTTGCAAAAAATTGCAATGATTGGAGCCTGAGAACAAAAAGCCCTAAAATATTGGCCCCTTGCCCCAAATGTGAGAGCAACAAGCTGATAAAATATTTTTTGTACTCAACTAGACTTATATTCGTCGATAATTTTTAAATTTCATAACATAATATTTCAGTCGTTGATAATGATCATAATTTTTAAAAGCTAAAATTCAGCGTTTAATAATTATGACCATATAAAGTTTGAACCCCACTCAATTTGAGGGGGTTACACACTTTATACGGTCAAAAATTTAAACGCTGATTATACTATGCGAAACTTTTAAATGCTGATTATACTATGAAACTTAAAATGTATTGATGAATATAAGTCTAATTGAAAATGATACAAAAAATATTTTATCATCTTGTTGCTCTCACTTTTGAGGCAGGAGGGGGCAAAATTTCGGGGTTTTTTGTTTCCAGGCTCTAATAATCGCAATGATTTTTTTTGAAAAGCATCTTTGTTTATTATAAGTATGAAAATATAAATGTTTAGAGTTTGCTCCATGCCTGGAAATTAGTTACCTCAAAGCAGAGCCTTAACCACAATTTTGATATAGGGGTGGGGTTTCGATTGAAAAAAAAAAAAGAAGGGGGGGGGGAGTTATGATCAAGAAAAAATTTGAAAATAATATAATAACTAAATCTTATAATAACTAAATAACTTAACTTATAATAACTAAATCAAACCTTTTTAGATTAGTTTTAATAATAGAATGCAGATAATAATTCAAAAAAAATGTTGATAATAACATTATTTGATTTAACAATCGAATTGTGATGTGTGAGAACCTCGCGGGTATTACAGTAAATACTTCATTTTTTGCAATAAAATGCATTATTGAGATTTTCAGATTTTAAGTTTATCTCAAGAAAATAAATACTATAGAAATAAAGTAATTCTATATATTTTACAATAGGTTTATTATAAAAAAAATATTAAAAAAAAAAAAATAAGGGGCCAGGGGGGTCTAGGCCCTGGGTCCCCTCCCTCCTCCCCGGCGGTTACGTCTCTGCCAAGACCAAAAACTACAACTTTCACCCTTGCTAGAAATATTAATTTTAATAGGTTACTAATCCGTATTGGTAAATGTATATGTTCTTTATACTTTGAAGTACTATGTAACTTCTCATATTGACATAGATAGCAACTAATTTCAGTTCTTTAGCAAAATAAGTGGCAAAACCCTTGATTTGAATATCTAGTACATTGGAGCAAAATAAACCATATTTTTTTCATTGCACAAATATTTTTTGTATTACATTTTATGGATAGTAAAAAATATTTTACACCATAATAATTTTGCATATCATTAATCATATTCTTTGTAAGTTTACATTTTCCACCTAACGGAGTTAGGTGAAAAAAATAAGTTGGTTCAGTCAGACATTTTATAACATAATCTTACCTATAAGATAAACTAAATAAGATATATAAGAGAGACATTTATAAAAAAAAACTTTCATAATTTGAACTAAACCAACATAATTTTCCAACTAACGGAGTTCATTTGTAACTTTTGATTAAATTACGTTTTATTTTACACATGCGCAACTCACTCTCATTTTCTTCAACCATCAAAAATATATATTTTTAGTGTTTCGTGAAAAAAAATACCAGTTTTGGATTAAAAAAAAAAAAAATTTAGTGTTAAGTTTATTTAGTTTATTTAGTTTATTTTGCAAATGCTATAGACTTCATTTTAGAAACAATTCCATTTTCTTAGCTCCTTCAAGAGTATTTTCGAGTTTTTATACAACTAAATAACATGCCAGAAAAAAACTTTAAGAGATTGCAGTAGTAGTAGAGAGAGTTTTAAGCAACTAAGAAATGTTTAGATTATTTTTAATTAAACAAGAAAGAAAATCAGTCCAACGTTAATGGTTTTCTTTCAGAAGTGAGCTGTAAATTGACGTCAGTTTTTTTAATGTATTTATAACCGTTTGTATTTAGCTAACTCAGTATTTGCGGTTATAAGAAAATTATAGACTGTTCAAGACCATCTACTGGACCTAATATTTTGTTGTTTAAAAGATTCCATAGAGCATGGCAGTCGATGGTTCATGACAGAACTGCGGATGGTATGTCAGATAAAAAAATAATGACAATTTTCAACAACAACAAAGTGATGATGAAAGAAATTGAGAAAACAACAAAGTGATGAAAGAAAACACACGATAAAATGTGGAATTTGCTGTGTCACGTTTGCAAAAGGAGAGTCAGCCTCGTGATGACCATAGAGAACTCCTTAAATTATCACTAATCTATATGGGACAAATCCCACTTTGAGGCATCCATCTGGTGGCACCTGAAGCAATGAAATATGCCAAAACTATCTATTTCTTGAAGATTTTCCACCACTGGTCCTAATTTTGAATGACTGATTGTGAGACAAATGTAGTTCGTTTGTTTCACATATTCATCTGTTTTGAATACACAAAACATCCAGTCATGGTTTACAGCATCTCACACCATTCAAGCTCCACTTAATAATCTTAAGTTCTGAGAAAGGTTAGAATTGTATAAATCAATCAATTCAACAGTTGAAAATGTGGCAATGAAGGCATTTTGTTGTCATATATGGTTGAAGAACTAATTGCCTTTCATTTTTTTGATGAACGAACATGTGCAGCTAACAAGGCTTAAATGATTCAGGCAATGAAAATGTTGGTGTTAAAAATCATCCTAAATGACGATAGATCAAGGGAAACAATATTGTATTACTAAACTCTGTGAACATTGTTACCCAAAATATCATGAAGTTCTTTGTAACCCATCATGCATCGCATCAGGCTGGCTGAAAAATGATACTAAAATAAAAATAATGATAAGAAAATGGAGTTTTTTTTCAATCATTAAAAACATTATACACACAAAAAACAAAAACAAAACAAAAAACTTGATTTTTATTTGTATTAGGATTTACCTATTGATTCGTTTGCTTTCAAAAAAACCTCAAAAAAAACTTTCATCTGTCTGTGTGGTTTCATCATCTGTCTGTGTGGTTTACCAAGTACACTATATCAGGATGTAGCATACTGTTTCAGTATAAAGTTGATACTAATGCACTAAATACTCAAAAACTTTGAGTTTCCTCAATTCATCAGTATTAGTTGTACTAACTAAATCTTGTTAATAGCCCATAGACATTAGGCCTTTTCTCTTGGGAATATGTTCTATAAATTTTGTGATAATGGATGACTTGCTTTCTTGCAGTCAACTCACAAACAAAAATACACTCTACCCTAATTCTGCTATTAACTCTTCACAACAATTTCTTGTTTGTATTTTCTCTTGGGAGTAAGTATGGTTGTCAAATTTGTTGAGTTTATTTAGATTCAGAAATCTGAATGTGTGACAAAACTTCACAAAGAAGATGATTTTAATACGGCCAGGGGTGTGGAGTCGTACTAAAAAAGTACCAACTCCAACTTCAATCGTTGAAATTTTCAGAGTACGACTCCGACTCCAACTCCAAAGCAAAATTTTTGAAAAAAGTCATTAAATTCTTTAAAAATTATTACTGTATGATTTAAAAATACTTTTTTTCGTCAAATATATGAAAAATTCTTGAAAGGTTAAATATTTTGTACATGCGCACAGTGGGCTAATTTTCAAAAAAGCTGGCCAAAAGTCAAAAAAAAAAATCACTATTGTGATTTTATTATTTTGAAACTACATAAACAAAGCCCTGTTGCATTTTATTGTATAAGAAAAAATTGTATAAATTTTAAAGTTACCTAAATCTACGCAGTTAAACATCTGTTATTAAAAACACTTAATAGGCATTTATAAAAAAAAAAAAATGTGGTCAAATAAGTATCGTTTACAAAAAAGTTATTTATCGTTACTAAAAAACTAACTATGGACGATACTATTCAAGGTATTTATATAATATTTTAGTAAAAAGTTTTATATTATTTCTCTAAATTTTATGCGAAAAGTGCGAACAAAAAAGTACAGAATAAAGTTTATTTATTTTCTTTAACCTATTTTTCAAGCATTGAAAAAGTAGTGAACCCACGAGATTCCGCTTAGTTATAATTTGGATGTTGTTCATAAAAGTGTATTCTAAAGATTGATTAAAAGAAAAGGCACCTATATTTGCCTATTAATTGATTAACTTATATTGTGTAGTGCTAGTCGTGTTTTTTAGTAAACAAAATGGCGGTGTTTTGTTTTCTTTACAAAATCAGTCAAATTGTATATAGATATAGTTATTATGTTTCTTGAGAAACTGATTTTGTTAAGTGCAATAAAACTACAAAAAAATTAGTAGCACACATGAATGAGATTTTGACAAAGTTAGAGTGTAGGGGGAAGGGGGAGACAAACCCCCTCGGTTACGACGTCTTTTTTACCTCAGCTACGACGATTTTTGTATAGTTTTATTGAATTTTACAAAATCAGTTTCTCAAAAAACATAATAACTATATCTATATACAATCATATGATTAACAGTATATTTTACCTTTCTCTTATATATCGAATTTATGTAATATAATATATTATCGATTACTTTTTACTTTATTTTTAATTAGTTTAGTAAAGTTATAATTTTTTTATGATTTTTTCAATTATTATATTTTCAATTAATATCTAAGGTTCACAAAAAGATCATTTGCAAATTCCTCGAATTGAAATTTTTGAAATTTTAAAAAACGAGTTATCTTCAGATCTAGATGACCAGCTTAATATTTTGCAATCACAGTTGTGTCGAAGAAGAAAAATTTGTTTCCAATTTTCAACAGATGATAAAAAGAAACTAAAAAATGTATTGACAAAATTAAAAATAAAATGGAAAAGTAGTAACCGAACAAAAAAAATATTTTTGAAGACACATGACACTTGGTTAAAAGCCTCAACAAATATTTGTGTAAGTTATTTAATGCTTATCTCTATTAAAGTTTTAAACTTTTTTATATTTACTAAACATTTAAATAATTTCAGATTGTTCAAGCACGAAATAAAGAGAGAAAAAGCCATAGTGCAATGGGTCGACCACCTTTGAATTTTGATGAAGCTAGTGAACGAACGAAACGGCGAAAAACAGAGGAAATGCGTTCGACATTTAGTTCATCCGAGTTAGCATTTGCTTCTCAGATGAGTCTTCGGGCTTCAGGAGTATGCAATGCCGGAGTTACAGTTAAAGATTTACCTTCCACAATTCAACACCGAGTCGCAAACTATATAGAGAGCCTTAAATTGTCCCAAATTTCAGAAACATCTGAACTATGTGCTGAAACAGCTCTTTCTATACTAATAGAAGCAAAGCTTTCTAAACATCAATATTGCATTATAAGAAGTGCTGCAATTGCGAATAGCTCTTCTTTTTTACCATCTTACGAAAAACTTAAAGAAGCCAAGAAAATGTGTTACCCTGAAGATATAACGGTAACTGAAATAAGCGCCGAAGTAAAACTGCAATCTTTATTAAACCACACTTGTTTAAGAATTATAAAAACTCAACAAAATCTAATTGACTCCTTGAATGTAAATATTTTATCAAATTTTATTTTAATTCTTAAGTGGGGGTTTGATGGCAGTTCCGGTCATAGCGAATATAAACAGAGATTTGCCGATGGAAGAAACTCAGATGCAAATGTTTTTCTGACTTCACTTGTACCATTACAACTTTTGTGTACAAATTCAGTTTTAGGTCAAGATATTATTCTATAGAAAAATAGGACACCCTCATCTACTCGATTTTGCCGACCTATCAGACTTCAATTTCTTCACGAAAATGTCCATACAAGCATTAATGAAAAAGACTATATTGAAGATAAAATTAAATCACTGGTTCCTCTCATCATTGTTCAACATGAAATAGAAATTAAAATACATTATAAATTGGTTATGACAATGATTGACGGAAAAGTTTGCAATGCAATAACATTGACAAAATCAACAATGCGGTGTTATTTGTGTTCTGCTACTTCGAGGCAATTCAATAATATCAATTTCGTTAAAGAAATAAAAGTTGACGAATCAAAATTGGAATACGGTTTATCAACGTTGCACGCATGGATTCGCTTTTTTGAATGTTTTTTGCATCTTGGGTATAAACTTGGAATAAAAAAATGGCAAGCACGTTCTGACATTGAAAAAAGTATAATATTACAACAAAAATTGTTAATCCAGAATGCTTTTAAGCTGCAGCTAGGGTTAATAGTTGATCGACCGAAACCATGATGCGGTAATACAAATGACGGAAATACAGCTCGATTTTTTAAAAACTCACAAGTGTCTGCTGATATTCTAGGAGTGGATTTATAACTAATAAATCGGTTTCATGTAATTTTACAGGTATTATCTAGTGGCTTTCCAATAGACGCAGACAAACTCGATAACTATTCTACCGAAACTGCACTACTTTTTGTTGAAAAGTATCCTTGGTACAACATGCCTACAACAGTACACAAAGTACTTATTCATGGAGCCTTAATAACAAAAACAGCAATACTACCCATAGGACAACTATCTGAGGATGCACAGGAATCGAGAAACAAAGACTTAAAAAAATATCGCGAAGATTTCTCCAGGAAAATTTCCAGAAAAAATACAATGCATGACGTTTTTTGCAGACTTCTGGTTTCGTCAGATCCTGCAATATCTTCACTTTTAAAATCTCATGCAAAAGTTAGCAGATCTTTGTCTTCTCAAGCTTAACAAATGTTATTACCTCCGTAGATTAACGAAAACTCTGAAACTCATTCGTCTGTGATTGAGTTTATCAACAATATTTCAACAATAAATGATTCAGATGACAGTGGTGATTTATTTTAAAGTAATATAAATGAAACAATTATGATAAATGATGCAAATGAAAGTTTTCCTTGTTTTCCTTGAACAAATAAATAAGTAGAATAAATAATGAATTTTTCAATTTATTTTTTTTAACATTGCGGCATAATAATACAGTCATAATACATTATATATCGGTATTATATATAATGTTTATATATGTAATGTAAATAATACATTAGTCTATTGAACTCAAATGTCGAATTAGAACTAATTGGTTAAACACGAAAGCCCAAAGGCATTTCTAATGATTAATGTTTTTAAAACACCGCCATTTTGGATCTACCATTATTGAATTTTGGTACACTTATGTCAAATTCAAAGTTGGGGATTCAAAAAAATGCTTTACAGAAATTTTCCATTAATTATAATCATTTTTTGGCTTTTGGCCAGGTTTTTTGAAATTCCGCCCACTGTGATGTGTGTGCAATACCGAGAAGTTTTATTATTGGAGTCGGAGTCGCGATTTTGTTTAGCGACTCCGACTCCAGAGCCTTGCACTGTTTTTGTATGTAGAGACCGTTTATTAAGGTTTGAGTAAACATGCTTCACCATTAACAGCTTATTAGTATATTGTCACCTGAGAGAAAACAAGACTATTGATGTCGCCCAAGAGAAAACGAGGCTTAGTGGAGTAATGGCTTAGGAAAGCTTAGAAGCCTTCGAAAATTAATATCTTCTCTCGTTAACCAAGGTTTAATTAAATGTGTATTCATTTTAGGACTTCCAGATTAGGCAAAAAACAACGGCAAGTTCCATACTTAACATCACCGATGTTTCAGGTTGCAAAAAAAAAAGTAAAAAAATAAGATTACGTTATAAAGACGCATCGCTCATTTATGGGTCATGATCAAAATATCTGGCCTTTAACAAGTAGCGCGGAAATGCTGTTTCTTTGGATATCTTTTTGAAAAGGAAACACATGTCCTTCCAATTTATTTGGTAGTTTTCTCCAGATTGTATACTTCCTTTTCTTACCACAATAACTGATAAATAGATTTCCAATTTGTAATAAGTTATGTCAATTGCAAAGTGATACCAACTATTTTCTTTAGAATTTTTACCCTCTCATCAAATCGGCGTAGGGTTCACTGATTGACATCTTAGTTTTGTATAACCAATTCTCCGTTGTTGTTGAAAATATTTTCTTCCAAGTAGGTCTATTTCATTAGATGAATCATCCAATTAACCCCAAAGTGATGTTAACTAATGAGACCTTGAGTACTACAGCAGAATAGGTTATATTCATTTAATAAGGCTTATCTTAGTCTTTAATGAGTTTCAGAACAACAACCATCTTATCAAGTCAGTTATAATATATGCAAAAAAAGGTTCTTAAATTTTTTTTCACCTGTATATATCTAGGTGGTGTTTTGTCAATTATAATTATGAGTAATGGAAGTATATTTATTTTATAATGATGTAAAAAATTGATTTTAATATGTTGTTGTGAAAATACAAAAAAAAAACTATTTATATATATTTACTCCAAAGAAAACTTTACATACATTTTACAATGTACAAACAGCTCGTAAATGACTTGTAAATTTCGATTCTGGACGAGGTATTCAATATACGTAAAACAATGAGCTTGCAGAAAGTCTGCAGTCATATTTTACAACTTTATTATGAGGACTTAGAATGTGGCGTAAGGTTAATAAATAAACTCACAAGTGATCTCATCAATTTAACACCATATTTGGTAATGTGTATTTATTTGTCTGCTTAAGTAAAACAGTTAGCAAAGCTTGAAAAAAATTCGGTACACCAGAATGTGCAGACAATGCTCAATTTTGTCTCATGATGAATAAATTTTTTGTCTTATTTATCATGTTTTAGAAAAATAAAGTCATTTAAGATTTAAAAGCAATTCTAAAACCATTTTAATCTGTTAATTATGCGTGTTTGGAATGGCTCAACAGTTTTCTTTTATATTTTAAGAAACGGAAAGAGTCTAGTGACTATTGAAATGATAAAAATTATACGGCTGATGCTAAGAAAAATATGTTTATTTTTTGCATGTAAAGGCGAGTTTCCACTCATCCGTTTTTCAACGGGAAAGGGAAAGGAAAGGAAAAAATAATCACGTGAGCATGCGTAATAAAGTTTTTTATTTGTCCAAAGGAAAACTGCGCATGCTCACGTGATTATTTTTCCGTTCGCTTTCCCCTTCCCGTAGAAAAACGGATGAGTGGAAACTCACCTTAAAGGGGCTATTCATTAAATATGTCAACAATTTTTTGACAATTTTTACTCCCCCTTGTAAATAACTTTTTCTCCCCCTTGTAAATAACTTGTCAAACTTTTAGAGAAACCCCCTATAAAATTACGTCAATATTTGATTACCACTCCCCACACTCCTTCCTCAAAAAAACATTTAATCAACTTTCAACTAATGAACACATTTCAAATGAATATAACCATTTATATTTGAAAAGCTTGCTTTGAACATTTAGTAAATAAAAGTAAAAAATCAAGAAAATATTTTATAAACTTTTAACTTATGCACGTATTTTCAATTTATAAATATAACGGCTTAGCCGCCTTAAAAAACTTATGGGTCCCTGACGAAAATGTCCGCGCGGAATATAAGGGTCCCTTAAGGGCTAGCCCAAAAGCGACCAAAAAAAAAACCACGAATTACCACTCAAAAGATGAGTAGTATAGCGTGATTTTTTTTTATAAAATATATAAAATATTTTTTGAATTTACTTATTACTACGATTCATATTACATAAACTGTCATATATTACATATTATTTACATAGTAATGCTATTCAAAATACAAGATATCAGTATTTATTTAAAGAGGTCTTTTGCTTCTTTTATCGAGGAGCGTTATCACCTTCGTTGTCCTCTTCACTTCTCTCGTCACTGTCTGAATCTTTCGCGTCAATCGAGACTGCTGTTTTCTCACATCGCCGCAGCCGACCACCAGAGCAATCTCTGACGATATTGAAAAATTGTGCAACTTTTAACTCAATTTCTTTTTTCGTGATGCCGGGGAAAAAGTGAACAGTTAAAGCTATAAATACATCATACTAAAATAATTACTTAATAGTTGCTATTTATTTAAGAGACTGTTACATATAATCACATCGACGATATAAACATGCGTATAAATTTAAGTAAATTGTTAATAACAATAGATGAAAATTTTTCATTACTTCATTTTATTGTTTCAAACAGTGATTGTAAGTGCAGTGGGTTACTCACAAGACTGTTATTTAAAATTTAATATCAATATTTTTTATATATTAAAATTATTCAAAGTAGCCCTAAATTTCACTCTCTGTTAAGCAGATTTTCCAGGTGATCAAAAAACTTAAGTTTGCCAAAATAAACAGTTTATAGCAACTTAGAATATTATATATATACAAATATATATATATATATATATATATATATATATATATATATATATATATATATATATATATATATATATATATATATATATATATATATATATATATATATATATATATATACAGACTCAAACCTCTTTTTGTGCGGTAGATACGGACCGCATAAAAGAAAACGCATTTAAAAAAATCACATAAAACTTAAGGAGTACCTATAAAAAATAGTTTTCGAAACAATATAAAAATCACATAAATCTTCAGGAGTACCTATATAATACACTGTGGACCAGAGTGACCGCCAGGTTAAGTTGTTCCCCAGGTCTGATTTTTCTTTTTCAATAGTTGGGTATACATTAGTAGACACCATTTATGACATTAAAAACTTCTGAGTGATTGGACAAAGTCAAAAAAAATTTGCTCAAAAATATTTATTTTTAGCCATAAAAATCTTAATAAATTAGGTGAAAACTCGGTTGAAAGTCCGCGAAATTATTAAATTGTATATACAATGGCGTACTGTTTACATAAAACGTGTGCTGTTTGTCTTACACAGTTCGGGAAAAAGTCATCTAAAATTCAAAAGATCACTCCAGCAATTGAAACAAAGATAAAAACTTTCGTCTGGAGTCAGTATAGTTTAGATGTAACCAACTATCCCAAGGTTATTTGTAACAATTGCCACAGAAACCTCTATGATCTCGACAAGAACAAGGTGGAGTACCTAGGGAACTGAATAGTGAAGATATCCAAGGTAAAATTCATGTTAATCTGTTTTTTTATGTATAATAATTATTATTAATTTCTAGTTAATACTTTGTTATATTTACAATCACACAGTTTCTTAACTAAAAATATAGAACAGATTTTTTTTTTAATACATGTTATTACAACATTTACTTAGTACGTGTTATTAATACATATACATGTATTAAAAAATAATACATGTGTTATTAAAAAAACTTTCAGTTTTTCTATTGTATGCGTAGACTTAAAATGTATATAACTTTATATATTATATATACAGCACGATAAGTATATGTATATACATATACTTAGTTTAAGTATGACATGCATGGAAGTATTTGAGTATAATATGTATGTATGTAGACTACATACATACTACATACATACTACATATATACTACATTGTAGTATATAAATATTAGTTATACAAAACATGTATATAAGGTTGTATAAGATAAACAACTAATTACTATTTATTTATTAACTATTTATTTACTGTTTACAGTGTAAGCTTAAAATTTAATTATATAGTATATATAGTTAAACTTACATAGTGTATAGTAAAATACCATTTAGTAAGCTAAAATAATATCACTTACTGATCAATATTTTTTCCATTATTTTAGATTGATAGATTGCATCTTAGAAGATCATCAAAGACATTGTTGATGAAATCAGTGCTTCTAATGATTCTGAACATGCAAAGTCTTCCAGACTATGTTCAACATGCTTTGGCTTTGTAGGTTAGAATTTTATGATTATTGTTGTTTTATTTTTTCATATATATAATGCTTCATATATATAATGCTTCACATAACAAAATTTATTGTACTTAATAAAATATTTAGTTAATTAAAAATTTTGTTCATTTGTTTTCAAACAAAAATGTTTAGTGCAAGGAGTGGCTCATATCTGTACAAAGAGCAGAGCTGTGAACAATCTCATCGAAGCGGCAGAACAGCTTGGACCTAAATATTTAGAACGGGTAGCCTCAGGCAAGTATATTAAGCTGTTCTTTAATATAAATACAAATTTAAAATTCCAAATAAAAAACATATTTTATTTATGTATGTTGCCAGGTATACTTAAGCACAAGATGGAAGCTGAAAATATTTGTAGAGGACAGAAGTTTCAGTTGGCTACTCAAGGGTCTCCTTTGAACATTGTGGTTGGAACTCCTGACAAAAAAACTGACCGAATTGAGCTGAAACAGGTGTCCTTTGGTACTGTTATGGAGTTGGTTAAATCTCTTGAGCTTTCAAAAAATCAAACAAAGAATTTTTGTTCCAAATATAGATCTAGTATGGGAACTCAAACCTGTATTGAAGCGAACATCTTTGAAAAAATTGAAGCTCTCCATAACCGTATAGATGAATTTTACACTTCTAAAGAAGTAGGTTTTATGGATGGAGAAGAAGCCATTACTAGAACATTGGTTCATGTAAAAGATACATCTACATTTATACAGCACGTCATTACAGAACGAGGAATAGATCCACATGACTCCATATTGAGAATAGCTATGGATTCAGGTCAGGGATTCCTTAAAGTTACTGTAAATGTGTTTAATCCTCTGGAAAAAACTTCTTCAGATTCAGAGCTAGATGATGCTGGAGTAAAAAGATCCTTTCTTATAGCAATTGTTGAGGGGGTTTCTGAAGCTAACGATAATCTTTGGAAGCTTATTGAGCCCCTGAATTTAAACGATGTAAAGTTTTACGTTGCATTTGATCTAAAATGTGCAAATTCAGTGTTTGGAATTAGTAGTCATGCTGGGAAATACAGTTGTTTATATTGTGAGGGATCCTGCACTCTTGAGCCTGGAATTAAACGAACACTTAGGTCATTGGATGATCATTATAACAACTTTACCCTTGACGGAAAGAAGAAGTCAAAAATGTCACACTTTAAAAATGTTACAAATCCGAGACTTTTGTACAAAGAGGAAGATCCTGAAACTCTTCTCGAAGAGTTGGTTCCTGTTCCTGAGCTCCATGTTCTAATAGGAATAGTAAATAAACTTGCAGTACTTCGAGTTAGTGTATGGCCTTTGTTTGAGAAGTGGTTACAATCAAACTACATCATGTTTCGAGGATACCAAAGCATAGGGCTTGACGGAAACAATGCAAGCAAGTTCCTGAAGTTGGTGGATATACTTGAAAGAGATATTATAAACAATGGAAAATATGACTTACTACCAATAGTAAACTGTGTTAGAAAGTTTAAGTGCCTTCAAGCAGAAGCATTTGGTATGGTAGCAGGGGATAACATCAGCACTGCTGTTCTGGAGTTTAAAAAGTCCTATGCAGATTTGATTGAATACGTGCATGCCACATTTAAGGGTATCAAGCTCAGTGTTACATGGAAAGTTCACATAGCAGTATGTCATATACTTCCTTTTCTTCATTCTACTGACTGCGGCCTAGGAGTTTACTGTGAGCAAACAGGAGAAGCTATTCATCATGAATTCAAAAAAACATGGAATAGATACAAACGAAGAGTTAACCATATAGATTATGCAAAACGACTAAAATCCAGTGTTGTCGAGTTTGCATCAAAAAACATTAAATAAACTGAATAATTATATAATTTAATTTAATGTTTATAATTTCAAGTATATATTGTAAAGTATATTATTTATAGATTTAGACTTATATTATAACTAGTTAACATAAAGCTTTTTTACTTTGTGCTTTTATTTGTATAGGATAAGTTACACCTATTTTTTAATTTTTTTTTTTTTCAATTTTTTTTAACACCCTAGAAGTTTTAAATGTTATAAATAGTGTCTTCCCAAAATGTTATAAATAGTGTCTTCCCAAAATGTTAGAAATAGTGTATACCCAACTATTGAAAAAAAAAATCAGACCTAGGGAACATTTTAATCTGGTGGTCACTCAGGTCCACAGTGATAAGTATAGCTATTTTTTGATTTTTTTGTCTCATTATTTTTTTGAAAATTCCAACACCCCAGAAGTTCTAAATGTTATAAATGGTGTCTACTAATGTATATCTAGCTATTGCAAAAAAAAAATTAGACCTGGGGAACAACTCAACCTGGCGGTCACTCTGGTCCACAGTGATAAAGTATCGCATAAAAAAGGACCGCATGAAAAGAGGTTTGAGTGTATAATACTTTTGCATGAAAAATAAATATTTTGTGGCATACATTTGACTAATTATCTGTCTGTGGAATGCTTGAAACCAATAAGAAATTAAAAAGACATTAACATAATCAAAATTATTATGCGAAAGATATACAAGTATATCACAATTTTAAAAAATTGCATTTGCCTGGATAAATGCAGGTATTTGCAAACTAGAAATCTTTAAACAAATATATAGCAATAGCACCAAAAAAATATATAGCAATAACACAAAATATCAATAATCTCAAATTATCATTAACAGCAAATTTAAAATAAGTTATGTTCTGATGCAATAAAACTAAAATAAAGCAATGTTAAATGTATTTATTTTACCTTTAAGGTTTAGAAAAAGAAAAGAAAACATACATTAATTTTATAACTTTTAGTTATTGAAGAGAAACACTAAAACAATGAAAAGCTGTATCAAAAACTTATCATTTGAAAAATTATAGCTGTTTTATCTAGCAGAATTATCTGTTTATAAAGTTACATTAATTACACTTGATGAGGTTTGGATATTTGTTTCTTTTGTACTCTAAAAATGTGTAGAAACTTGATGAATTAGTTAAAAAAATCATTTAAATAACATTGGCATAATTAGTTTTTTGTGGTGGCAGGGGCTTTAAAGCTGATTTAACAGCAGTAAACTGGGTATGCTGAGCCTAAAATATCAAAATGTTTTATGAATAAAAAATTACTAAACAAACTATCTAAACTGTTGCAATAAATAAGACATTACCATGACTCAGAACAAAAATCTGTATCAAAGTTTGAGTCTTCAGAAGCTGTATGAAGTGGATGGATTAAAAAAAATTTGGATAATTATTTTCCTTTAAAATGACATAAAAGACCTTTAAGGGTCTTTTATGTCATTTTAAGGCGGGTACTCTAAACAGTAAAGAAAATATTTTATAGACTTTTAACTTAAGCACATATTTTCAATTTATAAATACAAAGGCTTACTCTGAACAGAAAAGAGATTAAAGAGTTTTCAAAAATGTATACACATTACACTTTTAAATTATGAACATATTTCAAATTAATACAACACTTCAAAGACTCTGTTTTAATAATAACAAAGACATGTTCTAATTTCAAGCAGGCACAAGATCAAAAGTATAATATACAAAAAATGCTTTTTTAATTTATAAACATTTTTTATTTAGGGATCGTCCATAAATTATGTAACGCATAATATATTTAAAAAACAGAAGTAGGAGATATTAAGTTTTTTTACGCGGCTATTTTCATTAAACTTAATGGGGGTGGGGGTGGGGGGTATCTGTTTTTATATATAAATTAAAACTCTGCGAGGGAAAAATTTTGATCTTTTTTGTTTTGTTTATTGTAAAAGTTTGCGTTACGTTATTTGTGGACGATCCCTTACAAGTAATTCCTTAATCCTAAATTTTTTAATTGTTTTTAATTTTATAATTTTTGTTTTAGGTGCCCCAAAATGACTTAACAAATTTGTCAGAGAGCACCGCAGAAAAGATTTTAACTAGAAAGTTCACATACCAACGGCGCGAAAATGTACCCAGAGCTCATTTCGAACCCTGGATTTGTTGCTTCTAAAGCAAGCGCTCTAAAGATTTGTTGCTTCTAAAGCAAGCGCACTGGGTTATGGAATTTTAAAAATTTCACATGCTAGGAAGAGGACTTAAACCCACAAAACGACACTGATGAAGATCTTAGCATATACATCTTTCCATTGTGAGGCCAAATGCTTCTCAATTGTTATTATTGGCATTGATTCTAATTATGCAATTTCTTGTGGAACCGAAATATCAGACAAGTCAACATTTTCTTCATCTAGCTATTCTACACTTACCATCTCCCCATGTGCAATAATTGCCATAAGTTCTCTTTGTCTTTTGAAAACCATACGCATTTCGCAAATTTATTGTTGTAGGGGTGCAAGCGACACTTGACTAGGCTCAGACGTTAATTAAACGCGGTTAAACGTGTTTAATTAACATGGCTTGTTAAGCAACATAATGATGAGATAATTTACTGATCAGTTCAAACAACTACAACTGAAATGATGGAAAATATGTATTATGTGAAAGAATTTTAAATGATTTTCCGATCAAGGAAGTATATTTTCAACTTTCCCAGATATATTGAAGGAGAAAGATAGAGTTTATATTAGATACACCTCATTAGTTTGGCTTATTGGAATTGGTGGGGAAATAAATCTATTAGCAACAATAGCGAAGTGCAAGCTTCGATTCTGTTGATAACTTATATACAGTGCATAGTCACAATCCGTGAATGTGCTAATCCTTCCCACTTCAATTTTAGAAGTAATCCGATTTCACTGTGAAAGTCAATTGTTTCTAATAGTCTAGTATAATAAATAATGCATCGAAAGTTTGTATAAACCAGGGGTAGCTAACTTTTTGAGACGGTTAAGCCAAAAGTTACAGCTTGCAAACTTTTTGCTGAAGGTTTAATTTTTTTGAGGCGCAGTTGGGCTCAATTAAAGGAATAATA
The DNA here is from genome assembly GCF_038396675.1 of Hydra vulgaris. Taxonomy (NCBI): domain Eukaryota; kingdom Metazoa; phylum Cnidaria; class Hydrozoa; order Anthoathecata; family Hydridae; genus Hydra; species Hydra vulgaris. Next base: position 22,047,324 of record NC_088929.1, read on the forward strand.
GAATTCAAAGAGAGTTTTTCTTCTAAAAATAGTGATTTTTTAAGACCGATGTTTAGAACAATAAGCTAAATAAATAAATTAGCTAATTGCAATATTATAATATTTAGCTTTACATAAACAGTTTTCATAAAGTTAAAGTTAACAACATAAAATTTTTTTTTCTCATCTTGTAAACTTTTACCTTATAAAAAATAATACGCTCTGCTTGGAATATAACTTTGTTCATTTTAGATAACGCAATCCTATTCCCACATAAATATACAAAAAAAGGCGCCATTAAAGTGGTTAGTTCAAATTAGATTTTACAAACTTATTTTAAAATGAGATTCCAGTGAACTTCTTAATTTTTTTTTTACTTACTCTCACTTTTTTTTAGAAAACTCTTATTTTCTTGAAATAAACACTAACAAAATAAGTATATTTTCTACAAAATTGACGCGTTACAGATTTATAATTTACTTTCCAGCAGCAAAGTCTTGTAAACTCTGCAAAAATGATATATATTGTTTGTGTTCAAGCGTAGTACTTAAATCAAGAAGGCTGTTAACAAAAACACCATCGACTCCTCGTTCAAGTAATGTCGTCATTAACATGCTATATAATTCCTGAAAAGTAAAAGTTATGAATCAAATTTTTTTGATTTATAAATATTCGTTTTAAGTCTTAAATAATCAACAATATCTCATATATATATGTATATGAGATTGTGTGTGTGTGTCTATATATATATATATATATATATATATATATATATATATATATATATATATATATATATATATATATATATATATATATATATATATATATATATATATATATATATATATATATATATATATACATACAGCGGTGGCCAAAAGTTAAAGACCACTCATTTTTTAGTTGGTTTCTTAATCTTTAAATTAAAATTAAGAAGATTCTAATTGACATATTAAATTTTTTTTTTAATATCTTGTTAATTGAAACATACGGATTAAAGTGGTATAATTTTTTTAATCTAATTCTAATTAAATAGCGTTTAACTTATTAAAAAACTGATGAGTACTTATAAATCTTCTTTAAATAAATTGGACAAAATTTAACGACCACTTTCAAATCTTTAATTTGCACTTATTAAAAATAATAATCCATTATTTTTTTTAACTGTCTTAATTGCTTATTACGTTGGCTATAAAATAAAATGTCGAAACCTGAGTTTCGATATCAAATAAACATTTATTTTTTGAATTGCAATAAGGATATAAAAAATATTGCAAAAATGCGTGCAAAGATCGAAGAAAAAGACAGATACGCGGCTCTTGTATTAAAAGAAGGCTATAGCATCAGACAAGTAGCAGAAAAGCTCGGAAGGTCTCACTCTTGCATTATTAACACAATTCAACGATACAAAGAGACCCGGTCAATTAATGATCGTCATAGGACTGGATGCAATAAAATTTCAAATGACCGTGATGTTCGCTCGTTAGTGAGATTAATGAAAGAAAACAGACAAGCATCATCTACAGACTTGTCTACGAAATGGACACTGTCAAATGGTCTGAAAGCAAGCCCTAGAACTGTGCGAAGGGTCCTCCACAATTTAAATTATTTATGGCGTGCTGCTGCAAAAAAACCACGCTTAAATAAAAAACAAAAATTTGCCAAGAAAGAGTGGTGCAAACTACATAAAAATTGGTCAACAGATCAGTGGAGCCGTGTGGTCTTTAGTGAAGAAATGAACGTTGAGGTAGACAACAGAAAAGGTCGCGTAATGTTGTATAGACTTCCGAGCGAACGGTTCGATGAATCATGCACTTTGAAACGAACAAAACAAGGCAGTGGTTCAATAGGCATTTGGGCCTGTATAAGTGCCTGTGGAGTTAGCGTTTTTCATTTATTCGATGGTAGACTCAACAAAGAAAGGGACATCGAAATTTTGGAAAACTCGCTTATTCCTAGCATTGATTTATGGCAGTTGCAAGATGAATTTATTTTCCAGCAAGATAATGCGCCGTGTCATAAAGCGCATGTTGTTAGCGATTGGTTCAATTCTAATAAAATTCAAGTGCTCATTATACTTTATATTCATTATAATTTTATACTTACATTTACTATTTATTAAATACTGACATATATTTATATATTTTTAAACTCTAATTTACTTCCAATAAGGTTGCAAGCAACCGTTATTAAGTTATGAGTTACTTTAAAATAAAGAATAGGGTTAAAAAGCTAGGAAATGGTTAACTGAAGACTTCAAAAGTTGTAGGTTGTATATAAAAGGAAAACATGAAGATGGGTAAGAGTTATAAGGACAGATAAGAAAAAAACGTTGCATCAAAAGTTTGTTAGAGAAGATTAAAGTGATTTAGGTATCGGCATGTAGAGAGGTAGCAGTGTCACAATTAAATGGTAAAGGTAGAAGTAAAAAAACTTGAAGAGAGTGTCTTAAATATTGGATGAATGAGCTTTACTTAAGGAAAGAAAATGCAGAGATGCAGCATAAATAAAGAGATGCAGCATAAATAAAGAAGGCTAAAGCCTGATGATGGTGATGGTAATGATGATCATGTTGATCATAATGTTTATATGTATATATATACAAAATATAACATAAATTTTGAATAAAAAAATATGCTTTAGGATGAATAAATGTCCATGCAGCCCCGGTCACAAACCTACTAACGGAAAACGTTTTAGGAATCCGAAAAAACTACAAGTTGAAAAAAATATCCGGAATTCCGGATATATCCCGAAAAGATAATCCTCGAAAAATTACCAGTTTTAATTTTTACAAAAATTTAACTGTGTTTATTAAAGAAATGCCACAATTAGTGACTTTTTAAATTACTTTATATTTGGCAAAAATTTGTTATTTATAAGGTTCCGACCTTTTGTTGTTTACTTTTATTTTATTCAAGACTAAATCGTGTCACAGTATGCATTTTTTGTTGACTGTTACATCAAATTTTTAACTATAATGCATAAAACTACCACACTCTTAAAACCACTCAAAAAGATTTCAAAAATAACCAGCTCATGAATATCATTTCTGAGGTAATTTCAGCAGTTGCTATAAATTTTTGCTATAGATTTCTTTACAATATACATTTTTTATTGATGCATGCTCCACTAATTAATTAATAAACTAACTTCCTGGGTTTAGTTAAAACACAAAGTGCAAACAGTAAAAAAAAAATTAAATGCTCCGAGATTAAAACAATCAAAAAGATTGAGATGTGACACACATCACTATCTTTTATAGTTAAAGGTTAACTTTTCTCAGTGAAAGGCCAATTCTTCTCAGTGACACTGCTTGGCACCAAAGAAATATAATCCACATCGTACCACATTGTAAGGAAATAAAAATAATGAAATCAATCTCTAAAGAAAATGTGCACAAACGGATAAGAAAAGTCCAATTGCAAATGAAATTAGTTTTCACACGAAAATGTTTGCTTAAATTGGAAAGTAAACTTTTAGGGGTCATCCATAAACTACACCACACAACTTTTGACCATTTTTGACCCCTCCTAAGTGGTGTTAAGGAAAGGTAATATGTTATCCTAACAGAACTTGCTAAAATTTCCTTATTATTTGCGGATGGGTGAAAGTGTACATTGTGAATGGCTTTTTTTGAAAGTATGAATAATTTATGAGACATTTTATGATTACTTTTTTTTGACTTTTTATGATTACTTTTTTTTTTGTTAATTCACCTCCTCAAGACTGAGAAGGACACTACAGGCGAGAAGGCTACTTATTTGTTCTATAACCCTCTCTCAATTCTATAACTCCGAAACACGAACCTTGACAAACTTATTATTTAAAAAGGAATCATAAAGTTGATATGGGCGTGTTAAAGACTTTGTTATATAAAAAGAAATCATAAAGCTAGTATGTGTGTATAGGTTTTGTTATAGCTTTATTTTAATAACGATATTAAAATAAAAGATTTTTTCAATTTTTCTGTTTTACTGACAATAAAAACTTATTATACAACCTTTTAAACAATTCCTAAAAAAGAAAAATTATATAAAAAAGCACACACATTTATACAATACTCAGTGTTTATCATTTTTAAGTAAACATATTTAGAAAACTTAAAACTTTTTAAAATTTATCAATGACTGAAAATTTTGTTTTTTAATGTGGAGTGTGGCAACATAATGGAAAGTTACATAATAAAAATCATGAGCTGATGACATTGGCATAAAATTAATAGACAGACATTCTAATTTATAGCTAAACACTAGTACTTAAATAATTACCCCATCCATTGTTTCTGTTTCTGCTTCATACACATTTTTTTCACTGTCTGTGTATACTTTGACATTTTCAAAGCGAAACAATTCAAATTGCTCATCTTCTTCACTTTCCACATCTAATTCTTCATTATGGTTTGTATTATAAACACAATTAAAATGTAATATTTTACCAGATGGTTTGGTAATTTTTACAGAAAATGATGGGTATGATGTTATCTAAATAAAAACAATTCATTATTAAAAATACTATTAGTCAATGTTGTATATTTCTTCAATGCTATAAATTTTAACAACTATGAAATGAAAATATTTTATATGTATAATAAGTTATACTAATGAAAATATTTTAAAATAATTTCTATCAACTCAATTGGATTTCAATTGGAATTCTTTTTATCCTTGCTTTGTAGAATTAAAGTTTCAATAAATGGCATAGAATTCTTCGAAACAAAATATGGGGATGGATTTTTTTGATGCTTGAGACTTGTAACATGTGTCAAGTGGAAACTGTGGCATATGGCAAGTGGAAACTGTACATTTACACTTGTTTCAACTGAGGATTTTATAAAAAAAAATTACTATAGTTAGAGATTGGAAATGAAATGACATCAACGTTTATCACCACCCCTAGACCCCAGACTTGATGGGTGTGAGGAGAATATTTTTAAATTTTTTGTTGTTGTTGTATACTTAAATTAAATCAAAATTTATCGATAAAGTTCAAATTTAATGTGTAAATATAGTTAATGATTGTTTTAATGCTTACCTACTATACGCTTGGATATTAACAGCAAGAATGGATAATTGCGTGGAAATGGAAAAATACTTCTTAACCTGAAACTTTAGCGAATAAGATTACTGAATACACTATCCCCATTGGCATAAAACACGATTACGAAAAAGAAATTGAAGGGTGGATAGAGAAAAAATGGTTACAAAGCACGATTCAAAGAAACACAGTCCATAAAGAGTTTGGTTCCTCTCATGGCAGTGCTGCAGCAAAATAAAGGAAAAGTACAACCAGTGTTAGACTTCAGGGAGTTGAACACGTTTATTAAAGCATTGATTGTCAACACAGATGTGTGTGTTGACAAACATCGAGACTGGAGACGGTTTGGAGAAAATGTTTCAATATTTGACTTATCTTCAGCTTACATGCACCTAAAAATTGATGAGAAACTCTGGGCTTATTAAACTGTTGTGTTCTGTGGACAAAGATTTTGTTTAACACATTTGGGATTCTGACTGAACGTTGCGCCAGTCATAATAAAAGTTGTGTTGGACAAAGTGCTATCGCAAGACAAAACGGTCTGTATAGGTTACATTATAAGCTGGTGGTCCGCGTATTTAAAGGGACAAGAGTTCTTGGTTTACAGGTCAGAATGGAAAATAAAAAGTTGTGTTGGAGAAGAGATAATGATTTTGGTGAAATTCCAAATTCACTAACAAGACGTAACATTTTCTTTGTGCAGAAAAATGACAGGGAATCTTTTAGTTTGTGGTTGGTTGTGTAAAGCCTTGTCGTATGTTAAAAAAACAGCAAACACCCTGACAAAAACGTGGGATGAAAAAAAAAAAGAAGTAATTATCTGAAAAAAAAATGCTCAATGATATGGTTAAAAAGACACAAAATGACAATCCTGCAAACGAAATTTGGAGTGTTTATAGTAACGAAGCAACAATTTGGGTAGATGCTAGTCCAATAGCACTAGGTGTGATTATCAACATTAATGGCAATATAATCGAAGACGCTTGTTGGTTAAGAAAAGATGACACAACACATATAAACATGTCCAAACTTGATGCAGTAATTAAAGGACTAAATATGGGCTTTCAATGGAAAATGGAAATTTTGCATACCTGCACTGATTCGAAAGTGGTATTCCATTGGGTTACCAACGCACTCACTAGAAAATCTAGATTAAGGATAAAAGGTTCAAATAAAATGCTAATAAGAAAACTCCAGAATATTGCAAATAAAGTGGAAGAATACCAACTCAAAGTAGATATTAAACTTGTCACTTCGGAGTTAAACTTTGCCGATGCTTTTACTAGAGTGTCTAATAGTTGGTTAAAAATGGTTGTTAAACCCTCTGAAATGGCAGCAAGTGGTATTATTACAACTTCGTTATCTTCCTAAAAAATTGAACATGTTTATCAATCTACATGACATTATGACATGAAGAAAACATTGTACTTTGCTCGTAAAATTGACCCATCAGTAAGCATAGGAGTAAAACAAGTGGTTGAGAAATACATAGCCTGTCAATTAATTGATCGAAGTCCAATAAAATGTCTGAAAGGGGAAATAGAAGTAAAACAAACGAGGCAACAACTTGGCATGGATATGACTTATTATGAGGGGCAGCACTAATCGACTGTGGAACTACATGGTATGTAATATGGCCATACCTTAAAGATCAAACCACTGCATGTGTTATTCAAGAATTTTTAAAACACAATATTTCTCAAATGAGAAGGTGCAGATGAAATACTGACAAACAATGATACTGCATTTCAAAGCACATTGTTTTTGAAGTTTCTAAATAAATGGAGCATTAAACTTTGATTCAGGTGTGCTCATGTACCTTCTGGAAGTGGAATTTCAGAACGATGTCATCAAACTGTTAAAAGAAAGGCAAAGAGAGTTCCGTGCAGCATACTGGAGGGAGTTTATTGGTATAACAGTCTAAAAGATAGTTGTAAGTCTTCTACTGCACCAGCAATTAATTTATATAAATACGAAATTAGAGTAAGAGAAATTGACAACAATAAGAAAGCACATAATCATTATAAGATGATAACCAATAAATTTACACTCAGATAATCTCGAAGCAAACGGTAAAAGTGGACAAAATGTGTCAACATGTACAAGAATTAAGGCAAGAAAGAGTTGACAACAATTAGAATAAAGATTTTGGACAAGAGGTGACAATAATTTGAATGAGGATCCGGAAGACAATGAAGAATTATGCGTTGTGCTGTCAAGAGATAAAGCAAACAAAACACCAATGTTACAAAGAAGCACACAGGAAAAGAGGGCCCCTGAGCGTTTTAGTCCTCAAGACGAAGTGGTCCAAGACCAAGAGGAAGTGTGTAGTGTGAATATAGCTAATGCTTGCTTTAAAGCTAATGACCAATTAACATTATTTGTAAATAATTGTTTATGTATATAGACATATTTGTATATAATAAAAGATAATTGTAAATATCAAGAGAATTAGTTTGTATATAAATTATGTTGAATTGCATTAAGATAGATGAGACGTTATACGGTTAACTTATAAAGTTCTTTTTAACGTAAAACAACATTACATCAAAACAAGTTCTGACATTTTAAAGTGGTAAATCTACTAACTCCTTAACCAGAGAAAAAATGTAAATATACTCTCTCTCTCTCTCTCTCTCTCTCTCTCTCTCTATATATATATATATATATATATTAAGGATTGAATTATATATTAAAGTTGAAATGAAAAATCCAGAAAAAGATCTGGTCTTCAAAATTTTAGTTTATGCAAAATTGTGTTTTTGGTTTTTAAGGGGTGAAATTTTTTAGCAAAAAAGTTATAAAAAATAAAAATAATAAACTTTAATAAAAAAAATAAATAAAAGTAATAACACTCAAGTAACTAACTGCATTATGAAAGTAATAACACTATATTGGTGTTATTACTGTAATAACGCACTTTTAACTTTTACAATTTATTCTTTGCTCAAACAAAATAAATAATCCCAAATTTTAATTGAGCATCTAGAAAAATAGAGCGGATATTCAAATAATATTTAAAACTTATTAAGGGACTTAAATAACTTTATAAAACATATTGTATAAAAAGTTTAGCATTGTGAAAAACGTTACTAATAGTCTGTAAAAATTTTATAAAATATATTTTTATAAAGTTGTTTAAGTGTATTTGTAAAAGTTCCTGAAGTTTTTAATATTTGAATATCCACTTTATTTTTTATCATTTTATATATTATTTTATAACTTTTGAATATCCACTTTATTTTTTCTAGATGATTTTTTACTTTGATTAAAGCTTGGAATTACTAATATTGTTTGAACAAAGAATGAACTTTAAAAGTTATAAGCGCTTTATAAAAGTAATAACACTATTATAGTTTTATTACTTTTATAATGCAGTTAGTGACTAGAGTGTTATTACTTTTGTAGTCATAAGTTTATTGTTTTGTTTTTTTATAACTTTTTTGCTAACAAACTTATAATAACTTGCATAAACTATAATTTTGAAGACCAGATATTTTTCCAGATTTTGAAAAAGGCGATTGCTTAATTCCACCCTTGTGTGTGTGTGTGTGTGTATATATATATCATAAAATATGAACATGCGTTTCATGTTTTAGTTTTTATTTATGTTTTGATGAAGAATTTTATGGACAATACAAGTCAGGGTTAGGGTTTTGGACAATACAGGTCATACAATTTTACTACATGCATCTACTATGCAGCTAAATGTATTTTTAACTTTAACCTACTAACTATATACATTAAAATACTTATTTGCTTGTAAATAATGCACATATTTTCTGTATTCTCACTTCATGATCTTCAGAATTTTCTTCACTTTCATCTCCATCTTCTTTTAAAATACCTTCATCAATATTTACATTTTCATTGATATCAAACTCAACCTCAATTCTAGAAAAAATATAATAAAATATATTAGAATATCATTGATTGGAAAAAGAAATTTCAGGTCTAAATATGTAAAATTATTATAACAAATACTTAATGAACAAATAACTTTTTTAAAACCAAAAATTAAACTGTAATTAATGTCATTTAAAGTTTAAATTTAAAGTTTTATGATATCTAAATAAAGCATTTGATAACTTTGTATTGATATTATATGTATAGATTGGGTGTTAAGTATTTTATGCTCACCTTGACGCACTAAGAAATTCAATATTTTATAAATTATACTCGAGCTGATGTATATAAAGTTGTTTTGATAAACATTCAATTAAGCACTAGTATTTAAAAAAAAATTAAATTTAATCAAATTGTTCTTTGTAATGTCATGTAGTTTATATTGCAGCACACGATACTTTAAAAGTTACTTTAAAACATTAGAGACAATCACACTTTTAAATAAAAATTCAGATGATGAAAATTCTCTAGATGAAGCTATATAGAATAAGGAACAAGAGGAGCATTTATGACAGGATACAAATGAGAAAGTGCAGCAGTTTGGGAAAAAAAATCTAACCTTAGTTCTCCAAGAAGGGTGTAAACATACTACGGTAATATGCTGCATTGTTCACACTTTACAGCTAGCTAATAATGATGCTTTAAAAGAAACATACACTACCCAACTTTTGGCAAAAGCCTGGTATGTTGTGAAAAAACCGAGAAATTCATAATACATTTTTAGCCGCAGCTTATGTTGATGCTAGTTGTAGAATATTGTTAGAAGAGAACCAGATACATGAGCAAAACAAGCCTTAAAACCAATAGCAGAAAATAACTTGATGCCAAAAAAATAACAGTAAGTCAAGAAATAAGAAAAACAGCTGAATTATTTACAGCACTTCGTTCAGTTTAAGTTAAATCTATTTTTGATGAAGAATAAGACAAGTTTGAAAACGAGTTGAATGCAAAAAAAAAAAAAAAAAAAAAAAAAAAAGTGGAACCAATATTAATTTTTTAAATAAAAACACTTTTAATACAAATTTCATGGACGACCGGAAGAAAAGAAACGTTTAAAAAAGAAATCAACTTTTGAGGGAATTGAGGAATACCCAAAAAGAATACAGAAGTGTGCAGAATAGTCATTTCTATGGTTTTCTCAAAACCAAGTGAAGAGAGGCTATTTCCTGCACTTGAGTTTATATCAAGCAACCTTGATATAACCAACAAAACCTGAATTTTTATAAAATATTTTATTATTTTGATTTGTTTA